>NW_027457912.1:300000-450000 GCF_050624435.1 Tenrec ecaudatus | reverse complement strand
CTGTCATCTTGTCAGACACAGTCAGCCACCACTTTCTCCTGCAGAGCAGCTGGGGTTTTCCAACTGCCGGCTTTCACTTAGCAGCCGAGCACTTGCTGGTTTTCATAGGAGTCTGGAAATCAGTTTCATTGCCTGCTAGTCACACCTCCGCTGTGACTTAGCACAGCCTGGTAAGCTTGGAAGGAGAAAAATCTTCCTTCCCGAGGTAGTTGAGTGGTTTTCCCCTGAGGAAATGGTTCAGAAGAAGATTTCCTTCAAGAAATCAGAACACTCTTGAAGAGAAATTTCCTGCCATAACATTTGTTTGCTTGACAACGAGACAAATGAAGCAGCCCTCTGACTTCCCCCTTGGGTCCTCTTTCTCATCATGTCTGCTCTGCTCAGCTACAAGGCTCCAGGTCCTGGGAGCAAGGGTGCCCTTCTATTTGGAAACTCACAGGGCTCCACTGTGAGTCAGGGAAAGACCTGGGAACTTGAGCATCCTGAAACGGGGCCTGCATAGCAATATCATCTGTCATCAGGCTCATCGTTTCTCTCATTTTATGTAAGATCATTGAGCCCTTGGAGCCCTGAGAAGTTCTCTCAGCGGAAGCCATCCTCCTCCCATGAATCCAAGAGGGACTGCTTAAAGATTGTTGTCTTCTACTTACAGGAATACCAGCAACCAATTGCCATTGAATCAACTCGCACTCATGGAGAGCCCAAGTGTGTTAGAGAAGTCCGGTCCCTAGAGTTTTCCATGACTGGGGTGGGTTTTTTCCAGAGGCATATCACCAGGCCCTTCTTGGAAGGCACCTCTGGGTGAACTCAAACCTTTAACCCATAGTTCGCAGCCTAGCTCATGAACAACACCATCCAAGGACGGTACAGTTCCTTGCAAATGGTCACCTGCAGTAGATGAACCAAGGTCAAGTAACTGCCTGAGAAACATCAACCAGAGGAAAGCAGAGTGAACCCCAGGGTTCTTGGGAAGAGGGCCAGAGAGAGAAAAAGGAGAAAACAGCTTTCTTGGGACATCAGAAAGGAAAGGACTCCACTTAGTGGATGCCATAGAACAATCCCAAGCCAAGCATGGGTGAGAAACAGACCCCACCCAAACCCAGCGGGCTGGATTCTGTCCCCAAGTATTGAACACCAGACATGGATATGACAGAGCCGCTAGTCGTCCTTGAAAAGAAAATGTTTGCCCATTGTCTGGTAGTTTTGCAGCATTTGAACAACCAGGCCTCTGCTGCCTCTTCTGGCCTGAAATATAATTGCAGCCATAACCGCCCAGCGTTTCAATGGGTAGAACTCCCTGGGGAGGGCTAACTACCCAAATCATTTGGGAGATCATTTTAGGATTGTCCAGGAGATCTTTGGCTGTGTCTATTATATGAACTATGGTGTCGTTTTTTTTTTAAAAAGAAACTTTTTATTGTAAGGTGGGATAAGATTGACAGAGAAAATCAGCTTTGCACATAACAATTTATACTCGTTTTTTTATGTGACACTGATGACAATCTCCTGCAATGTAATATCACTCATGCCATTGAAACTCTGCTTCCTGTTTTCATTCACCCTTCTCCCCAAACCTTGCCTGCCTTTTGAATTTGGCCTTGGGCAAATACTGCCTATTAGCTTTTGAATGGTTGATGGTTCTGAGGAATGTGCGCTCCTCAGTGCTATGATTCATTTTGGTGTAGTTGTTCTTATCAGGTGCCATTGAGCCAGTTGCAACCCACATTGACCCGATGTCAAACAGAAAGAATCACTACCTAGCCCTGAATTATTCTCCTAATTGTTCCCAAGCTTGAGCCCCTTGTTTCAGTCACTGTCAATCCATCTCCTTAAGGGGCTTCCTCTCTTTCACTGTCCCTCTACTTCACCTGGCATGATGTCCTTCTCCAGGGACTAGTCTCTCTTAATAACATGACCAAAGTATGTGAGAGGAAGTCTCACCATCCTTGCCTTTAAGGAGCCCTCTGACCATACTTCTTCTAAGACAGATCTGTTTGTTCCCTTGGCAGTCCATGTTACTTTCAATATTCTTCACCAGCACCACAATTCAAACATATCAATTCTTCTTCAGCCTTCCTTATTCAATGTCTGACTTTCACATACTTATGAGGCAATTTAAATTACTATGGCTTGGGTAAGGTGCACCTTAGTCCTCAAAGTAACATCCTTGCTTTTTAGCACTCTACAGACGTATTGTGCACCAAATGTATCCATATGCAATGCGTCATTTGATCTCATGATTGCAGCTTCCAAGAGCATTGATTATAGACCTCATCAAGACAAAAATCCGTGACAACTTCAACAAATAACAACAAATTAAAAAAACAACAAACTTCTCCATTTATCATGGTACCTATTGATCAAGTTGTGAGGATGTGTGTCTTCTTGACATTGAGTTGTAATCCATACTGAGGGCTGCAACCTTTGATTCTCATAAGGTTCACTTTATAAACCTGTCTATTTTTCAGGGGGTGGAATTCAGTTCCAGACCTGAAGGGTGATGAAGGACCATAGTAGTGGGGATCTCTCTAGTCTATCTAACCAATAAATCTCATCTTTTATCATTATTATTATTACTATTGGTAGTAGTAGTATGACTTTCAGTTTTCTTACACATTACTCCCTACTCTATCTAGCATCATGTACCATGATCCCTTTCAGAGCAGCTGTTTGTGATAGGCAGGCACCATTTAGTTCTTCTGACCTTAGCATCATAGAGGCTGAGGTACGCATAGTCCATTACTGATTTGGACTAATTGTTGCCAGGCATCTTGATTTTATTCACTGTTATTTGCTCCAGACAGGGTGCAATAGTTTATTGTGCCAGCCTGGCCGATAAACACAAGTAGGATTAATCGAAGGGCAGAGGGATAAATGGCTTCGTGAGCCTTGCCTTGCTTGTACTGTGCCTCAATTTAAAGGGGTACACTACCTGTGGGATACCTAGCTTGTGGACTGTGTCGCTGTAAGTTGAGGTCCATTTAATCCCACAGGATTGGTATGTTCATCTCTGGAGCTGGGGACCGACAGTTGGTGACAGTTGGTGACTTGCCTTGCTGTTTGCTGCCTGGGTATATATAGCCCAGCTCTCTCTACAGAAAGGGACTGGCAACTGGCGGCTCTCAAGCCTTAAAGGACTGCTAGTGTCTCACTGTTTTATAATTTCACTGTTAGTTTCTTGTGTTATTTATCTGTATATAATTTAGTGGTTCATTTCTTGTATTGTATATCTAGCTTTATAAATATATGTATATATAATTACTAGCAATATGGTTTTGTCTCTCTAGAGAACCCTGTCCAACACATAGGGTGAGACCAAGAACCGACTTTTAGTTTGCTACTCACTAGCTTTTGAAGACCCCAGTCACTTCCCTGATGGATACAGAACATTGTCTTTGTGAGCTAGTTTGTACCAATTGATCTTGAGGTCTCTCAGAGCTTTGTTCCTGATCCCCCATATTTAGGACACGCTCCCTGAAGGGGTTTTGTTAGAGCTAAGACATTTTCATAACTATGCCTCCTGGATGCACTATTATATTCATGGACATATTTGTAATATATGCTAATATGTATATAGAACTATTCTCTGGCAAACCTATATTTATTCATGGGGCTAGTCCCTTTCTCCTTCCCACAACTGCTCAGATTTTGTGGTTTTTCTATCTATTTATCTCTCTAGCTATCCTTGTATGTTATTGTTATTATTGGAGTATTTATCTCTGTTGCCTTTAATGCTTGTAATCTACTGAGAAAGGATAGTGTTTTGATGTTCCAAATGTTTCCTCATTTTCTGGGTTACATGACACAAACCAATAGAAGAAGAGAAAAGAAAAAAATTTAACCCAAGTAATAACATCAACAATAAAACCAATTTAGTCTTTTGGTTAAGAATTAGTCAGACTTTCCCACTCCTAGGCTAACCCTTGTAAGAAAAAGAATGAGATAAAAGACCATAGGGAGGAAGAAAGGAGAGTGGGAGGCAAGGGAATAAAGAAAGACGGTGGCAGGGTTGTGTGAACAATTAAGGTGGACCTTCTTTGATGTGTATTAAAAATAATATTGACTGGCTTTTTCAATACTCACCAAAAATTATTTATATCAATCAAGAAAACCTCACTAACCTGGAATCAATTCTGACATATAGCAACCCTTTGGACAGAGTATAGAACTGCCCCTGTGGGTTTCCAAGGCTGTAAATCTTTACAGGAGTAGAAAATCTCATCTTTCTCTTGTGGAGTGGGGGTGGGGAGGGGAGTTTCGAACTTCTGATCTTGCAGTTAGAAGTCCAACTCATAATCTGCTTCACCAACAGGGCTCCTCCTTTCATCATTAATCTAGACTGTTTGACCTTCTTGGCTTACTGGGTTTTATTTTCTCGCTTTGGAAGACATGGTACCAAAAGACACACCATTTCCTAGCCCCCCAAAGAATCAAAAGTAAGCAAAAACAAAACAGGAAAAACTAGCAACCCAATCCAAACCAACTAACCTATTTAGCCATATAGATAAAGGATACTAGTAGCCAACCTCTGAGTTGGGGCAATAGGGATGGATGGGGACTGTGGTTAAAAGGCACGTGTCAGCTCATCCACAGGGGACATTCAAATTCTAGCTCCAGACTGTTGTTGCCTTGGGGAAATGCAAGGATTTTAAGACCTGATTTTCTGTTTGTAACTGAGATGCTGAGAATATAAAATTCGATGTGAAATTGTCAACTTTTCAAATATTGGATCACATTAGTTAAAACCACTTTTCAGGCTGCTCATCATCATACTAGCACATCATTAGGCTAAAATCATATCAAAGACATCTGGTTTGTCCCCTGTGCCCTTTAAGGACAACTGAAACATAAGGACGGGAATGTGACATTCATTCTTCCTCTAGACCCTCACCCTTTGCCTCCATTGGCTGGCGTTCATAGAAGAGGCAGACGGTTTTGTTCAACTTCAGCATAATCAGAGTCCTGAGAGTTAAACACAATACATATATAATTTCATACTAGTTGTTTTAACATTAGCCCAAACAAAACCAACAAAAACCCAACCCGTTGCTGTTATGTTGGTTCTGGCTCCTGAGGACCCCCTGGGTGCCAGTGAGAAACTACACATCACAGGATTCTCAAACCTGTGGGCTTCTAGGAGCAGGCCATTAGTTATTTCTTCTGAGGGGTGCAACTGCCCACCTCTTGATACATTGAGTCCTTAACCATTTGTGCCACCCAGGGTCTCCAGTCTTCGTATGTGACCCCCAAATTCCTTGACAGGCTACCTATAGGAAGTTAGAGTCTATGCCCTTTCCCCTTATATTGGGATGTTTCATGACCTCTGTGACCAATAGATTATGGAGAAGATGACACTGTGACATCTAGTTTGGGCAACCCCCTTCCCTCCCCCTAAGTGCTTCACAGCTTCTGAAAAATCCCTTCAAAGACTTCTTCTTGAGTGCTCACCCTCAGAATGTCCAGCCTCCACGTGCTAACTCTCGGGACACTTCTCAGCTCCCAGACACTATGCTGAAAGGAGCCTGAGCCACCTGGAAAGGCCACGTGGAGACACTCCAACCAACAACCCAGCTAAGCACACAGCTAACGGCAGCTTCTGCTGCCAGCCCTCTGAGTGCACGTGTAGGCACTGGAGTCACCAGAGGACCCTGCCCCAGCTCCCATATGACTGCCAACTCATGGGAGACTCCAAGCACGACCCAGTGGCCTCCCAGCAACCACACGATGATGGTCCTTGTTTGAAGCCACTGCGTTTGGGGAGGGGCGTTTCTTGCCCAGCCACAGGGATGAGAACCTGCATCTCAACAACATGCAGGTGGGTGAGGGGGCCATCTCTTGAGCAAGGCAGCCTCCCTTCTTGTCAACTCCTGGGGATTTTTGTTGTTCTTGCCACTGCTGTCACAATTCCCCAGGAGCTAGAGGAAGGCAGGCAGCAGGCCTCAGGTGGCCAGGAGGCAGGAGCCTCTGTGGGAAGCAGTTACAATGGGAGACATAACCTTAAAGGCAGGAGCCTGACTTTACCTTTGCCTCCTGGAGATTTGGGGTGCAGAACACCTTTCAAATCCCATCTTCTGTCCAACCCTGATCATACGTCTGTCTTATGTTTGCACACAGGACGCAGACTTGTGAACACCCAAAGAACAGGGTCTGGCGCCAAGAAACCAGCGCCACAAGGAACTGATGTTTCTCCAGCAATGGGGAGGGGTGGGATGAGAGGAAGAAATGAGTACAAATCACTGGATCAAAACAAGGTGGGGAAAGGGAGAGAGTGAAGGAGGGAGACTGTGAGGCTGAAGGGAAAAGGCAGGGAAGGAAAGGAGAAAGGTGGGGGTGGGGAGAGAGGAGTGAAGAAGAAATGGAGGAGTGCGGGAGGGAAGATGGAAGGTGAAGGCAGGCAGGAAGACGTGAGCAAAGGGAGGGAAGGAAGAAAAGAGAAAGAGAAGGGCAAGAAGAAGAAAGGAAGGTAGGGAAGAAAGGAAGAAAACGAGAAACCTAATGTCAATGGCACCCTCTATGTTTTTATTTCCTGTTTTTCTGAGGTAGCCTCTTCAGCAGAAGCAAATGGGCTGAATCGCCTCAAACTCCACCTAGGTAGAAAGCACGGGTTTCATTTTGTCCGGGCCTGTGAAAATGTTTGAACTGAGCAGCATTAACAAGGAGACAGAGATTACCCCACTTGGCTGTTGCACTCTGATGATGCCAAGACAACGGATATGGGGGCTCATTATTTCACAAGGTGACAAAAAATAGTATTTTGACGTTTCACCCTGAACGTGGGGAAGGGGGGAGTGGGGGAGGAAGCAGGGGCCCTTTGTGGAGTCTCCTCTTGCCATTGCGATGCCCCTTGGCCTGCCAACAACCTGAGGTCCTGCACTCTGCCAGTGAGGGGCTTGGCTGCAGGCCCTAGCCCAGCATTTCTTATCAGATTTACTGTGACAAGTGATGGGAGAAAAGAAAGATGCTGTTAACAGCGCATCCGTTCAGACCCTGCTATTTAGAAATTTGGATTTATATTTTGTCAGAGAGAAGTAGCACTGATGTTAATCTTTGCACTACCCTTGGAAAAAAATTATTCATAATCTTAAAACAATAATCCATAGCATTTGTGGAGCTCTGAGAACCAAGGGATGGTCAGAAGCATTTTTAGATAGATGTCTCATTTCATCTTCAAAGCAACCCAGTGAGGAATAAGAAAAGTTGGCTTATGACTTCCCTTTTGGAAAGTGAGTCTTTGGAAGCACAGAGAGGTCCAAGGTCACATAGTCAATAAGTTAGAGAGCCTGGATTTGAACCGGAGCGGTCTGCTGCCAGAGGTACTTTTTTTGCTCGTGTTTATTAAGGCAACTTGCAGCCCTGGCAAGGATTCAGATAGAATTGAGGATCATTTTTTAAACAATTTATTAGGGGCTCATACAACTCTTATCACAGTTCATAAATATACATACATCAATTGTATAAAGCACATCTGTACAGTCTTTGCCCTAATCATTTTTTTCTCCTCTTTTCTTTTCTTACATTTTAATAGGGACTCATACAACTCTTATCACAATCCACCCATATTCATACTTCAATTGTATAAAGCACATCCATACATTCCCTACCCCAATCATTCTCAAAGCATTTGCTCTCCACTTAAGCCCTTTGCATCAGGTCCTCTTTTTTTCCCCCTCCCTCCCCTTCCCCCCTCCGTCATGTGCCCTTGGTAATTTATACATCGTTATTTTGTCATATTTTGCCCTATCCGGAGTCTCCCTTCCCCGGTTCTCGGCTGTCCCTCTCCCAGGGAAGAGGTCACATGTGGATCCTTGTAATCAGTTCCCCCTTTCCAACCCACTCACCCTCCACTCTCACAGCATCGCCCCTCACACCCTTGGTCCTGAAGGTATCGTCCACCCTGGATTCCCTGTACCTCCAGCCCTCATATGTACCAGTATACAGCCTCTACCCTATCCAGCCCTAACAGTGCTTCTCTCTATCCTTGTGGAGCCCTGGTTATGGGCTGGGCTGCTAAGTAGTAGGTTAAACAGGCTTTCCCCTCCTGTGAAAAGTTACACTCTCGGGAAACTCACGGGTTGCTCTGAATCAAGGTCAACTCAATGGCAGTGAGTTTGGCTTTTTAATGTCTCTCCCTGTTGTTGTTGTTGTTGTTGTTGTTAGTTTGCCATCCAGTTGGTTCTGGTCCATGGCAAACCTATTCACAGCAGAATATAACAATAACAGCTCCTCCTCCATCCACCCAAGTGTTCCTATGCTCAGTCCTCTTGTTGTAGTCACTGTGTCAATCCAGCTCTTCAAGGGCCTTCAACCTTTTTTCACAGCCCTTCCATTTTTCTAAGCATGATGCCTCTCCAGAGACTGGTCTCCACTGACAAAATGTCCAAAGTCTCACCATCCTTACTTCTAATGGGAATTCTGGCTGTACTTCCAAGACAGATTTTGTTTGTTCTTTTGGCAGTCCATGGTACTGTCAATATTCTTTGCCAGTACCATGGTTCAAATTCATACAGTTTACCTGGGTCTTCTTCACTCTATGGCAAGCTTTTCACATGCAGATGAGGCAAATGAAAATACCATGGTTTGGATCAGGTGCACTTCCTGCTTAAAGTAACATCCTAACTTTTCAACATTCTAAAGAGCTCTTATGCAGCAGATCTACCCAGTGCAATGTATCTTTTCATCTCTTGACTGCTGCTTCCAGGAGCATTGCTTGTGGATCCAGACAAGACAAAATCCTTGACAACTTCAAGTTTTTCTCGATTTATCATCATGTTACCTATTGGTTCAGTTGTGAGGACTTTGGTTTTCTTTGTGTTGAGTTGTATCCCACATTGAAGGCTGCAATCCTTGATCTTCACCAGCAAGTGCTTCAACTCCCCCATCCTTGTCAGCAAGCCAAACTGTGTTGTCTGCATATAGCAGGTTGTTAATAATATTTCCTCCAAATCTGATTCTGTGCTCTTTTTCATATAATTTGGCTTCTCTGATTATTTGCTCACCATACAGATTGAAAAAGTATAATAAGTTGGTGCAACCTGGATGCACACCTTTCTTGATTCTTAAACCATGCAATCTACCCTTGTTCTATTTGTGCTACTGCTTCTTAATCCATGTACAAGTTTCACATGAGCAAGACAAAGTGTTCTGGAATTCCCTTCTCTAAACTATCCATGTTTTGTTATGATCCACACAGTCAGATACCTTGGGTGTTAATAAAACATAAATAAACATCTTTTGGGTATTCACTGCTTTCAGGCAAGATCCATCTGATACCTGATATCCTTTGTTCCACATCCTCTTCTGAATCTGGATTAAATCTCTGGGAAACCAAACTCACTGCCTTGTAGTTGATGACAACTCATCCTGACCCTATAGTATAGGGTAGAACTAACTGCCCCTGTTAGTTTCTGAGACTGTAACTCATTATGGGAGTAGAAAACCTTGCCTTTCTCCCACGGAGTGACTGGTGGTTTTGAACTGCTGACCTTGGTGTTTGCAATCCAACCTGTAACCACTGTGCCACGATGGCTCTTGAATGCTGAATATGGTAACTTTCTGTCAATGAATTAATGCAACTGTTGTTGTATTAGCTTCAGTACAGTTTGACTCACATGTGATGCCAATGATAGGGTTACATAATTTGACCATTCCTTTGGTCTCCCTTCTTTGGTATGTATACACATATGGATCTCTTCCAGTCCGTTAGCCAAGTAGCTGTATTCAAAATTTCCTGACATAGATGAGTGAGTGCTGCCAGTGCTTTATCGGCTTGTGGAAACATTTCAATAGATATCCCAGCAATTCCTGGCATCTTTTTTTTGGGCTAGTGCTTTCCATGCATCTTGGATTTCTTCTTTCCTGACCATTGGTTCTTGCTCATATGTTACCTCCTGAAATGGTTGAATGTTGGTCTATTCTTTTTGATACAGTGACTCCATATTGTTTCCATCTTCCTCAGATGTTTCCTTCATTATTCAATATTTTGCCCATAGAATTTTTTAATATTGCACCTCGATACTTGACATTTTTCTTCAGTTCTTTCAGTTTAAGATATGCTGAATATGTTCTGTTTTGGTTTTCTAACTCTAGGCCTTTGCACATTTTGTGATAATATTTTACTTTGTATTCTCAAGTTGTCCTTTGAAATTTTCTTTTTAGCTCTTTACTTCATCATTTCTTCCATTTGCCTTGGCTACTCTCTGATTAAGACTAAGTTTCAGAGTCTCTTCTGATAAGCACTTGTATCTTTTCTTTATTTCCTTTTTTAAAAAATGACACTGTGCTTTATTCAGAGATGTTCTCAAAATTTGGTTGGTTATTATCAAGGTTGTATATTGACTCTCGTGTACTTGTATGCATTTTCTTGAACTTCAACTTGAGCTCACATATGAACAATTGCTGATCTGTTCCACAATCAGCCCCAGGACTGGTTTCAGTTGCTGATATTGAGCTTCTTTTATTGTCTCTTCCCACAGTTGTAGTCAATTTGATTTCTGTGTATTCCATCTGGAGAAGTCCACATTTATGGTCACCTTTTTTGTTGTTGATCATATGTTTGAAGAAATCATTAATCATGCAAAATTCTAACATATAATCAAAATAAATTGGTAATTATTGGTGATTGGAGTGCAAATGTAGGAACCAAAGAGGAAAGAACAGAAGTTGGAAAATATAGTATATGCTATCAGCAATTTATTGGTCTTGCAAACTCTCTCATGCGATCTCCAGCTTGGTTTCTATCACCAAGACCATATTTTTCAACTACTGATCCTTCCTCTTTGTTTTCAACTTTTGCATTCCAGTAGCATTTTGATAGCAAGTCTGACAAATTTGGGACTGAATATGGTGGTAGAATTATTCAATTTCTGCGTCACCAGCTTTCGGTGGTTGGTGCATAAATTTGAACAATAGTTGTATTGATTGGTTCTCCTTGAAGGGGGCTAGATAGCATCCTATCAAAGATAGCATTGTACATTAAAATAGATCTTAAAATGTCCTTTTGATGATGAATGCAATGTTGTTTCTCTTGATTGTGTCATTTCCAGCAGAGTAAACCATAAGATTTTCTGTTTCAAAATGGTCGATATCAGTCCATTTGAGCTAACTAATGCTTACAATATCAATCTTTATGTATTCCATTTCATTTTTAATGACTTCCAATGTCCCTAGATTCATATTTCATACATCCCAAGTTTCAATTATTAATGACGATTTGAACTGTTTCTCCTCATTTTGAGTTTTGCCCCATCAGCAAATGAAGGTCCTGGTAGCTATACTCGATTTGCATCATTATGGTCGACTTGCCTATGAAAAGTCAGCTCTTCCTCTTCCTCAGCCGTATTTTGAGTACTTTCCAAGTTGAAGAGCTCATCTTCTGGCACACGTTCTGACAATGTTCTTCTGTTGTTCATGGGGGGTCTAGTAACTGACAGTGTTGCTGCTATCCATAGGGTTTTCAATGGCTCATTCTTCCCATGCGGGCAGCCAATTCCTTCTTCATGGTCTGTTCTTTGTCTGGAAGCTCTTTGGGTGACCCTGCTGGTATATGAAATGCCAATCACATAGCTCCCAGTATCACACAAAACAAAAGTCACCACAGTACCACAAAATGCCAGACAAGTGATGGACCTCTATTCTTAGTGAGGCGTGGCCTGGTGGGAGGAGTGTGCCCTTAGTTGGTTCTGATCCACTTACTGGAACAAATACTGTTAGTGCTTATTTCGTAAATGTGAAATGCATAAAAGAGACCCCCCAAAATATCCTCCAATTCAGACTTTCTGCCTTTTAAAAGAGGATAACCCACTCTGATTCAAAGTAATTGAGGTGTTTTGTTTTCCCCTCCCTCTGAGGCTACAGAGACTAGACTAATCACAGCTGAGGTGGAGCGACTGAAATGACTTAAAGCACCAGCTAGACTGGCTGTCAGAAGCAGCTACAGTCAACAGCTACAGACTGACAGAGCTGCTCAGCCAAGAGCTGAGGGTTCTCAACTCCCACTTCTACTGATGGGCACAGCCAGTGGCCTCTGGGAGTTGACTGGAACCCAGCAGCCAGCTGTGAGGAGCAAGCTAATTCATCTCAGCCTGGCCCAGGTCATCAAGTCACTGAAGGAGTATCGGGAAAGAGGGAAGAAATTTGGGGTCCCACATTTGGCCACAGACAAAAGTTGTTCTGTGTTTAGACAGTAGTTCTGGGCCTGAGTTTGGGGCAGGTGTGATGAAGGAAAGTGGGCTCCCTCCCTGCATCTGGGAACAGATGGTGGGGCTGCCCTGGAAACAGCAGGCCAGTCAGCTGGAGCAAAAAAGGCTTGGACTCTAAAGCCCTGGCAGGGCAGACTGAAGCTACCTCAACTGTTTTTTCTTAACCCAATGGCTCCTGCTACCCTCACCACCCCCAACTAGGTAAAAGGGAAGAAAGATGCATTTTCTTTACAGAGGCAACTTTCTAGAAAGGAGACCAGCCCACCAGCTGTGAAAGGTCCCCTTAAACCATTTTACTTTGAGCAGGAGGAAGAAATGTTGAGATTCCCAGAGCCACATGGAATTGTGGATCCTCTAGTTTATGTTCCAGTGATGCAAGATCGATTTTTCTAGAGAAAGTCAAAATTCCTGTTTTCTTAAAAACCTCCTGATTTTTTCAAAGGCGATTCAATAACATTGGATAGAAGCCAGGTAGGCCAAAGAGCCCTGGTGGCACAGTGGGTTATGTGTTGGGCAGCTAACTAGAAGGTCAGTAGTTTGAAACCACCAGTCACACTGGGGGAGCGGGGGGGGGGATAGCGTGGGGGTTGTGCAGAGATGAGACTTTCTAGTCCATATAGAATTTCAACCTCGGAAACCCACAGGGGCAGTTCTGCTTGGTCTTACAGGGTCACGGTGAGTTGGAATCTTCTAGATGGCAGTGAATAAGCAGGCCAACCAGAGTCCACACAGGTCCTCATTTGGCTATGGGAGTCCCAAGTCTGTGACCCTCACAGAATCGACATTTGTGTATCGATGTTAAAAGTGAGATCCAGAGAGGGGAGTGCCTGTCCCCTTGAGGAGCAACGAGTTGACTTTCCAGTCTCCAATCTGTAGCAGACACTCCCGGTGCTCTTTCTCTTCACTCCCAAATTCCTGATTCTGTGTACTCGCCTCAGTCACCAAGGGCCAGCTCTGAAGGTCCCTTTGCTGGTGCTAGCTGAATGTGCTGAGGAACATATGCCCCTGGGAACAGCCCTGACCAGGCCCCTCACTCCTTGGATGGCAAAACTCTGAGAGGCGTGTGCTACACCCTACCCCTGGAGACTTCCTAAGTGATTAAGCAGCAGTTTCCCAGGTTTGTAATTGGATTCACAATCTATTTGTTATCGGTGGCCCTTCCCTCCACTGGCTCACAACCCCACATAATTACCTGCATGCTCAGAGTTTCCTAAATAAGCTCATTGCCTTTAAGTCTTTGACCAGGGTCTGCTTCAGTGAGAACCCAAACTAAGCCCAGGTCTGAATCGTTATGTGTCCTTCCTGCCATCCAGTTGATGCCGACTCATGGCAACTCTATAGTTTGGGGTAGAACTGCACCTGTGAGTTTCTGAGACTGGAACTCTTTTTTTTTTAAACATTTTATTAGGGGCTCATACAACTCTTATTACAATCCATACATATACATACATCAATTGTATAAAGCATATCCGTACATTCTTTGCCCTAATCACTCTCAAAGCATTTGCTCTCCACTTAAGCCCTTTGCATCAGGTCCTCTTTTTTTTAACCTCCCTCCCCACTCCCCACTCCATCATGAGCCCTTGATAATCTACAGATTGTTATTTTGTCATATCTTGCCCTCTCCGGAGTCTCCCTCCCCACCTTCTCTGCCGTCTGTCTCCCAGGGAGGAGGTTACATGTGGATCCTTGTAATCTGTTCCCCGTTTCCAACCCACTCACCCTCTACTCTCCCAGTATCGCCCTTCACACTCCTGGTCCTGAAGGTATCATCCACCCTGGATTCCCTATGCCTCCAGCTCCTATATGTACCAGTGTACAACCTCTGCCCTATCCAGTCCTGCAAGGTAGAATACTGATCATGGTAGTTGTGGGGAGGAAGCATCCAGGATCTAGGGAAAAGCTGTGTTTTTCATCAGTACTACATCACACCCTGACTGACCCATCTCCTCTCCTAAACCCCTTTGTGAGGGGATCTCCAGTGGCCATAAATGGGCTTTGGGTCTCCACTCTGCACTTCCCCCTTCATTCACTTATATATATATATATATATATATATATATATATATATATATATATATATATATTTACACATATATACCATATATATGGTATATATATATTTTTTGCATAATACCTTATACCTGGTCCCTTTGGCACCATGTGATCGCACAGGCTGGTGTGCTTCTTCCATGTGGGCTTTTTTGCTTCTGAGCTAGATGGCCGCTTTTTCACCTTCAAGCCTTTAAGACCCCAGACACTATCTCTTTTGATAGCCAGGCACCATCAGCTTTCTTCGCCACATTTGCTTATGCACCCGTTTGTCTTTGCCAATCGTATCATGGAGGTGTGCAGCCAATACTGTGATTTTTTTGTTTTTTGATGCCTGATAACTGATCCCTTCGGGACCTCGTGATCACACAGGCTGGTGTGCTCTTCCATGTGGGCTTTGTTGCTTCTGAGCTAGATGGCCGCTTGTTTATCTTCAAGTCTTTAAGACCCCAGACACTATCTCTTTTGATAGCCGGGCACCATCAGCTTTCTTCACCACATTTACTTGTTCCCCAGCTTTGGCTTCAGCAGTTGTGTCGGGAGGATGAGCACTGTAGAGTGCCAATTTAATAAAAGAAAGTATTCATGCATTGAGGGAGTGCTTGAGTTAAGGCCCAAGGTCCTGCCACCACCTTAATACTAAACCTATAATTATAGACACAGAGATCTATTTCCCCATACATATATATATATATATATATATATATATATATATATATATATATATTTGCATGAAAATGTCTTTGTCTAGACCTCTATAAATGCACTTTGACTCCTAGCTCTCTCCTCCATCTCCCTTGACTTTCCTCCTGTCCCACTACCATGTTCCGTCCCCACCTGGGTTACAGCTATACCTCTTCTTTACGTAATCTTACCCTTGATCATTCCCTACCAGGCCTGCCACTTCCCCCTCACTACCATTTTGAGTCCCATGTTGTTCCCTTGTCCCTGTGTTTGTTAACACCACTTCCTTGCCCCCCCCCGCACCTCCCCCTATTCCAAGTGCCCCCGGAACTGTTGGTCCTTTTGTTTTTCCTCCAGATAGTTCATCCAGCCTGTCTTATTTAGACAGACCTGTGGAGACACTAACATGCACGAAAACAAGACAGAGGAAAACAGAGCCACAGTATACAACCAGACAACAAAACAACAGAAACAAACCACTGACAAAGAACAAAACAAAACACATCAAGAAAGAAGAGCTTATAGTTAGTTCAAGGATCATTTGTTGGACCTTAGGAGTGTTTTCCAATCCAGTCTGTTGAGGCACCACAACCTGGCCCCAAAGTCCACTTTCAGCATTCCCTGGGGACCTTGACACTCCATTCCCTTGCTGTTCCACTGCACTCCACCACACTTTGCCTCGGTGTGGTGGAATCAGGTTAGGTGCAATTCGCACACTGTGTCTCCAGTGTTGTCCCCTGTATCACCCTTGGTCACTGAGGGGCATCATGTCTCATAGTGGGGCCAGCCATGTTGTTCTCTTTGTGGACTGGCTGCTCTGAGACTAGAACTCTTTAGGGGAGTAGAAAGCCTCATCTTTCTCCCTTGGAGTGGCTGGGGATTTCAAATTTGCCATTTCAGACATTGCGTTTAGCAGCCCAACACATAACCCCTATACCCCACCATAGCTACAGAAAACAATAAAGAAACAAAATCCAACAACACTCATTGCCATTGGGTGCATAACAATCCTATCGAGAGAAAATACTCCGGCCTCCTGGGTTTCCAAGGCTATAACTCTTTGTAAAAATAAAATTGTGTTATGTTTACAGTGAAAGTTTACATAACCGATTAGATTCTCATTTAACAAATTCTCTACTTGGTTAGTGACATTAGTTACTTTTTTCAATAAAAAGGAAAGCAGAATATTAAAAAAAGAACAAATGAAAACGTGTTAAGAGTAAAGACAAATGATAAGATGTTAATGTTTAACCTAATCATATCTGCAACAATACACTTTCTGATGTACTGACGGTGAGCAGGGTTTAATCCCATCCCTGGTGAATGGTCCCAGGGGATTTAATGGAGGCTTATTCTCTGTGGAATCTCTGCCAATGCATTTTGAGTTTTTATACTCATCTAAGGCTATAACTCTTTATGGGAGAAGAAAGCCTCATCTTTCTCCAAAGGAGCGACTGGTGAATTCCAACTGCTGACCTTGCAGTTAATAGCCCAACACATAACCCATTATGCCACCAGATGAGAGATTTGTCTCTGGGTGCCTTCCAATGCAAGCACTACAATTATGCAAGGAGGATATTTTTTTCTGTACTGGAGCCAGGTCAAGTCAGAACCAGTGTGTCCATGGTTTGCAGCGAAATCAGAGGAAGAAGAAGGTAGACTGTCTATAACTTCGCATAGTCCAGGGAAATGCTAGGCCTGGAAGGGGGCATGCTGGCTCAACCATGTTCAGAAAGTCTGCACACTAACCTCCCCGGCTCAAATAATTACCAGCACCATGTCTCTGAATATCACCTAAAAGCAAAATAGTGAAAGCACCATTTCCATTTCATAATACTTTTATTAAAAGTAAAGTTCAATTCAGTGATGTGAAGAAGCTGGGAAAATTATGTTTTCATTTCTTTCTTTTTCTTTCCCTCCCTTTCCCCTTCTTCTCCACAGAACTGAGAGGCAGAGGGAATAAAGGCAGCATGGCACCAACTGGAAGACACCGTGGGGTCAAGGTCACCATTTAACTCATGCTTGTCCAGTTTGGAGGGGCAACTGGATGTCCTCATTTGTGAAATTGCTTGTTAATCTTTTTGAGTTAACAAGGTATGGTAAAAAATGATTGTTGGTGTTTTTGTTAGGAACCTTCTAGTCCAGTCCAACTCATAGTGACTCAGTGCATCAGTGCAGAGCTCTCTAGACCAATGGTTCTCCACCTGTGGGACCTTTGCACAGGGTGACTGTAACAAAATTACAGTTATGAAGTAGCAATGAGAATATTTTTATAGTTGTGGAGGTCACCACAACATGAGGAACTGTATGAAAGGGTTGTGGCATTAGGAAGTTTGAGAACCACTGCTCTAGGCTTTTCTATGCTGTAATCTTTACAAGAATGAGTTGCCTGGCTTTTCTTCCAAGAACAGAGCCACTGGTGGGTTCAAACCTTCAACCTTTTGGATAGCAGCTGAGCACTTAACCATTGTGCCTCCAGGGCTCTTTGATAAACTCTATTAGAGGGTCTTAACCATTGCAACCCCATGGATCCTTTTGGCATTTAGGAAAGGCTATGGAACACCTGCCCACTCCCCAGAATAATATTTCCAAATACCTCCAATGAAATACAGAATCACAAAGGCACAAATTGTATTGAACTGCAGTGATAAAAATAAAAGACATTGGATTTGTGGCAAATATACATGTTAATAAAAACATTAAATATGATCTGATAGTGGGTCTAATAAACCAAACCAACACCATTGAGTTGATCCTGACTCACTGTGACCCTATATAAAATTCCTCAGGCTAAATCTTTACAGGAGCAGATCATCTCACCTTCCTCTCAGTGAACAACTGGTGCCTTTGAACTGCCAACCTTGAGGTTACCTGCCCAACGGCTCACCCACAGCGTCACCGTGAGTTCTAGATAGTGATGAGCATGAACTGTACTCAACGATGGCTGCAACGACTAGCATGGGGTGTGAAAGCATGTAGAATTTCTCTCGGTGGTAATCGCATGGCTATTCTGAACACAGCTGTGGACATGCTAAACTGCCCTGCGAGCTTAGGGAAACTAACTCAACCAGGATTGTCCCTCATCCAATTTGACATTGCTCCCCAGCCTGCTGGGGCTCAGTGGCTCAGTGTTAGGGTCCCTTGTCTAGATACCAGGGCTGGCATGGAGAAAGTCATTCCTCTGCAGCCTTCTAGTGTGTGGGGGAAGATATTAGTGTTAAGCATTGGCAGGAAATTGCTGGATTTTCCTGGCAGCCACATTCTTAATAACCATTTACTGGATACAAATTATATTCTGAGGGTAAATTGGTGGTTCAGTTGTAGAATTCTCCTTTTTCATGTGGGAGATCTGGGTTTGAGTCCAAGACAATGAAACTCATGTGCATCCAACACTCATTTGTCAGGGGGATGCTTGGTTATTGCTGAGGTACTGAACTGATTCTGTGTTGCTATGATACTGAAATGGGGAAGCTTGGTTGGGTGCGGCTTTGAGACTGAACCTGTTTCTGTGATGTGTCCAGGCTAAGATGAGCGATGAAGAAAAGCGTGGCTTTATTCTTCTGAAAACCAGTTAACGAAAACCCCTGTGAATCACAATCTGATGCACAACCAAAGAGATGGTGCAGGACCAGAGAGAATATTGCCCATGGAGTCACTGGGAGCTGGTTGTCACAGTGAGTTGGAATGGAGGCTGACTCAACAGCAGCTAACAACCATTGTGTTCCAGCCACTCGATTTGCTTTAAAAATCTAGCTCAGCCTTCTGGTCCAAGGAAGTGATTAATCATGCCTACTTTATAGCACACCGTGAACCCTGATCAATGTCAGGCCCTGCTTGTGTTTTGTCCCTCCTTTTCCACATTCACATCACTTCCATTCCCCTCTTCAGACTAATACCCTCTGCTGGGTGCTTGGTGTGTGTGTGTCCTTATAGGCATACAGCCATGTGCAATAGACCATGCTGCTTGGTGAATGGGCTTTCAGCTTCCATGAATGGTACTGCAATATAAATCTCATTCCGTTTTTGACCTTTTCAACTCCTTGCAGTGTCATTAAGAGTTATTGCCATGCTGCATATCAATTGTATGTGCTGCTGCGTGCCACTTGGTCATGAGCAATCATCATCTTTCTTTTGTTTCCTTCTTCAGTTGTCTGTTGATTGGCATCCAATTCAGCTCCAACTCTTCTCTACTGCAGGTATCAGTGTGGTGACCATTCTTGTAAAAATGTCCCAAGGGCCCTGTGAATTGGATAAATAGCTTGGCCTATATACCCAGGAATTATGTGTTGGGCTGCTAACCCCAAGGTGAGCAGTTCCAACCCACCAGCTATTCCATGGAGCAAAGAGAGGCTGTCTGCTGTCGTAAGAATTTAGTTTTGTTAACCTAAAGCAGCAATTCTACTGTGCCTTGTAGGGTTGCTAATGAGGAAGAATCAACTGTGGTTTTGTTTGTTTTTCTACATCCAGGAGAGAGCTTTGATGGGGGAGATATTAAGTGCTTGGCTGCTAACCCAAAGGTCAGTAGTTTGAAGCCGTCTTCCACACACTGTGGGATAAAGGCATGGCTGTCTACTTCCCAATAGAAGCCTTGAAAACATCATGGGACCATTCAGCTTTGTTAGATATGGTCACGAGGAATGAAAGTCAACTCAGTGACTGCGCTTCTTTGGTTGTACGCCCAGGAGGGGCTCACTAGGTCCTAGGGTCCATTCAATGGACTTTCACTAAGCTCTGCCAGATTGCTGTGCAGCAAACCTGCATCATTAGCAGTGTTTCTCTGCTTTCTCCGGATCTCCAATGACACTTGGTATGTTTGACTTTCTAACTGTTGCCCGTTTGATGGTTTTAAAAGGCCAAGCACAATAAACTCATCTATCCCAGGCACTTTCTGGTTCTGTAGCAGATTCTTAGGGTTGCCATGCCACATTCCTTTGATCCATCTCTGACACCATCTCACTGCCTTCCAGTCAATACCAACTCATAGCGATCCTGTGGGGCAGTGTACAATTGCCCCCTGCGAGTTTCAAACACTACAACTCTTTATTGGAGTAGAAAACCCCATCTTTCTTCCTTGGAGCTAGTAGTTTTGAGCTGCTGACCTTGAAGTTAGCAAACCAACTTGTAACCACTGCACTTCCAGGGCTCCTCCTGATATCCATCATAGCAGTGGCGAACGGCTCTATGTAAGTGCAGGCTCCTGCTGAAATGGTTTCTTATCACAACTGTGCAGCACGCAGCTCTCCATGTCCTTCTGCCTCGAAGCCTTTTCAAAGGCATGGAAAGCCAAACCCAGGAAGGTAGGAGAGGTCACCTTACTAGGAGGAATGCTCAACACCACTACAGGCGAAGAAGAGCCCAGCCTCCTGTTTCTGGTAGACAATTCTAGGACAGAACCCATGTTCCTCAGAAGTCCTGGGGGAATCAAGCCCCTGTATCCTACATTAAAAGCCTCAACACCCCGTTCCCATTGTGATTGCTTCTCCCCCTAACTCAGTCTTGCGTCCGCTTTCCTATTCCCACTCCCTGCCATCAGATCTCAAATAGACTCCCTGCACCCAGGCCTGAGGAATAAGCTCGGCATGCACGGACACTCTATCAAAGACACACATATTACTCTGAATCTCCAAAAGAACCCTGTGGGCTACGTGTGTAATCCCCAGTTCACAGATGAGAAATGGATTGAAAAACAGTGACACACCAATGATCACACAGGCAAGGGTTCAAGTCTGTGTCTATCAGTTATTCTTTTATTCAAGAAAGCCTGAGAAGACTGGGTCTTAACACTTGAGCAATCTTCTTGGAAGAATAAGGCAAACTACAGAAAACACAAAATGAATATCGCTTTTGTTCGTTTATCCATTTGCAAAAGACATAATACCTATAGTGCTAAGAATAGTATTCAAAGTATCTATTACTACCCCCTCAAAGCTTACATACTAGTCACCAAACTCAAACAAATACAATGCTATCAAGTTGATTACAACTTATAGCAACCCCATATAGGGCTTCCAAGACTGTAAATCTTTACAGAAGCAGAGAGTTTCACTTTTCTCCCGCTGAGTGACTGGTGCATTTGAACTACTGACCTTGTGGTTAGCAGCCCATTGCTAAATGATTAGTTCCATAATCATTACGCTTACTTAACTCTACATTCTTTTAATTATTTCTCTATCAGTCCAAATTGCATCTGGCTACATGGGAAAAAAACAAACCGACTCTAGTGCTCTAATCACAAAAGCTTCATTTTTCTTATATTAACAAAAAAAAAATACCAAACCAGTTGCCACTGAATTGATTCTGATTTACAGTTACCCCATATGATTCAGGGTAGAACTGTGCTCCATGAAGTTTTCAAGGGCTGAATTTTTAAATGTAGATTGCCAGGTTTTTCTTCCAAGGCATCTTTGGCTTAGCAGTGAATTGTGTTAACCCTTTGCACCACACAGGGGTTTGTCTTATACAATAGTAAGTCTTGAAATAGGTAGCCTAGGTCTGGCGTATTTGCTCAGGGACTCATCTTGGATATAGGAGAATGCATGCTTTTTGGTCTGCCAAACTCATGTAGCCTATGTGACTCTCCCATCTTTCAATATTCTGACTAGGGAGCATGACAGCAGAAGAGCCAAGGACAAAAATGAAATGGGTTATGCCAGACAAGTGTTTTGCCTTAAACAACAACAAAAACTTTCTGGGGAGTCCTACTCAGTATCTTTCACCTACACATATTTGGCCCAAACTGGGTCAAATGTTTATGCATAGCTGCAAGGCAGCCTAGGAGTGAGCGATTTAAGTAGGTACATTATCACCCTAAACAAAATTGAGCTTCTATTAGTAGTAAGAATGAGAAAAATGGATACTGTTTAGGCATATAGCAGGGTTGGGTAGAATTCTATTTTGTGTCTTAATTTATATTTTGAATGAACTCAGAAAAAGTCATAGAGAGTAGAACAAAGGGATGGATGTGCATCCAACCACCTCAACTACTCATTTCTTTTCATGCTCTCCCTCTAGCTTCCCTGAATAGTTCTTGGTTACACATTGGGCTGCTAATTGCACGGTCGGTATTTTGAAATCACCGGCTGCTCTTCGGGAGAAAGATGGGACTCTACTCTGTAAAGAGGTACAGTCTCAGAACCTCACAGGTACAATTTTACCCATGTCCTGTAGGGTCGATATGAGTTAGCATTGATTCAATGGCAGTGAGCTTGGTTTGGATAGATCTGTAGAATCTTAGGATGGAATAGTTTGAATACACAGAAAAAAATTCAGTGGAATCATAACCCTCCAAATAATTACCCTCTAAAGCCACAAAGATCAACTGTGTCCAGCATGGTGACAGTTTAGCATATGCCATGGGGACATTGCTCATATCCCAGTGTTGTTAATCAACAAAAACTCACACACTGCCACTTATAGTGACCCTATGCACAATAGAATAAAAGCCTTTCTAGTCCTGTGACATCCTCACAATGGTCATATTTTAGCCTATTGTTACAGCCACTGTGTTGATCCATCTCATTCCGGGTTTACCTGTTTTTTGATGATGCTCTACCAAGTATTTTGTCCTTTTCTAGGGACTAATTTCTCCTGATACCATGTTCAAAGTATATGAAATGAAGTTTTACCATCCTCACTTCTAAAACACATTGTGGCTGTACTTCTTCAGGGACAGACCTCTTTGTTCTGCTGGGCATTCGTGGTATATTCAATATTATTTGCAACATCATATTTTAAAGGCATCATATTTTCTTCAGTCTTCCTTAATTATGGTCCATCTTTCACATGCATATGTCAAACATTACCATCAAGTCTATTGTTATTCATAGTGACCATATAGGGTTTCCAAGGCTGTAAATCTTTACAGGGTCAAATAGCTTCCTCTTTCTTCTGTGGAGCAGCAAGTGGGTTGAACCACCAACCTTGCTGTGAGTCATCCAACCCATACCAGACACTGAAATTAAGACTCCTTTCACATGCATCTAAGGTGATTAAAAATATCAAGGCTAAAAGCAGGCATAACTTGCTAATCCCCAGAGTAAAACATTTGCTCTTTCACATTTTAAAGAGGTCTTTTACAACAGATTTTTCCAATGAAATATGTTGATTTATTGACTGCTGCTTCTGTGAGTATTGATTGTGGGTCCAAGTAAAATAGAGTTTAGCTACATTTCTCTATTTGTAATGATGTTGTGTGTTTATATTTGTCAAGTTGAGAAGACATTTGTATTCTTAGTGTTGAAGACTAATTTATATGAGCTTTATCAGTAAGTACTTCAAGGCCTATTGACTTTCAGCCAGTAAGATTGGGTCATCTGCATAACACAGGTTGTTAATGATTCTTCCTCCAATTCAGATGCCTCAACTTCTTCATACAGAGCAGCTTCTCAGATTATTTGAATAAGTATAGTGTGATAGATAGGTAGGTTTATAGTGCCAACCTGGCCAATAAGAACATGTGGGATTAATAAATTCGCAGTTTGATTAGTGGGCAAAGAGATAAATGGCTCAGCAAGCCACACCTATCTCTCAGTTGCTCTCTGGTGATCAGACCAGTGTGTGGCTGCCTTACCTAGTTCTGCAGTTTGCTGCCTGGCTGTACTGCCATATTTACTGTTGCATGGAAGTGAGTTAAACTGAGTCCTCTGTACTGCTATGTGGACTAATTAGCTGTTAAATTCCTTCGTGTTCTATCTATCTATCAAATCATAAATGTCCTGGTTTTGTTTCTCTAGAGAACCCTGTCTAACACATATGGTGAAAGGATATAACCACAACACACACTCTCCTGATTTTAAACCACGCAGTATCCCCTTGTTCTATTCGAACCACTTCCTGTTGGTTTATGTACAGGTACCACAGGAGCACAATTAAATGTACGGTAATTCCCATTGTTCTCATATGTATTCATATGCTACCCAAAGTTTGTTATGATACACAGTAAAATCCTCTGCATAGTCAATAGTACATAAGTAAGCATTTTCCTTGTATCCTCTGTTTTCAGCCAAGGTCCATCTGAAATCAGCATTGATATACCTTGCCTCATGCCCTCTTTTAATACAGCCTGGATTTCTGGCAGCTTCCTGTTGACATATTGCTATAACTACTTTTAAAGTTATCTTCAATAAAATTGTACTTGCATGTCATATTAATGTTACTTTAAATTAATTTGCAGATTTTGTTGCGTCATATTTCTTTAGAATGGACACAAATATTAATCACTTCCAGTTGGTTGGCCAGATAGCTATCTTCCAAATTTCTTGACATGGACTATCACTGCATGAGCGTGTTGAAATATTTCCATTCCTATCCCTTCCTTGCTTTTCACTAATGCTTACATTGCAGCTTCAACTTCTTCTTGGCCTTTTGAACTAGTAGAACCTCAACTAATTCTTGGGTACAGAGACTCTGTATACTCCTTCCATGTTCTTTGGATTCTCCCTGCATCATTCAATAGTTTGATAAATAATCCTTCAACATTTTAGTCCAAGGCTTGGATTTTTTCTTCTGTTCTTTCAATTTATGATATGCTGACTGTACTCATTCCTTTTGCTTTCCTAATTCCAGGTCTTTACACGTTACAATATAATTCTTTACTTTATCTTCTCAAGCTGGCCTTTCAAATTTTTCTGTTCAACTCTTTTATTTCATCATTTCTTCCATTTGCTTTAGCTGCTTTAGGTTCAAGAGCAAGTTTCACAATCTCCTCTGATATCCACTGTAGTATTTTCTTTCTTTCCTCTATTATTAATGATCTTTTTGAGGAGCCCTCAATAAAATAATTTATGATAACTAAATAATAGCCCCAGTTGACATGACAAAAAAAAAAAGATTGATGACCTTGATGCTATTTCACAAGTCTTCTGGTAGCTGATCATTAATGTTCAATATGTCCAAACCATTCTTGAGATAGGCTCTAAATTCAGGTGAAATATTGTGAGAGTAAGGTTTGGTGTCAATTTAGCTTGACCAGGATCTTCAGAAGGTGCAGGTCACAGTCTCCTTGGGGGTGTGACCTATTTCATAGCTATAAGTAGACTGTGGAGAATGGGCTCACTCTTTTTCTTCCTGATGAAAAGACCCTGGACCCTACGTCTGGCTTCTTGGGATGGCAATCACCATGAGACCTGCTGACCCTAAGAGCTGTCTGTGGCCTGCCAACTGCCTGTTCACTTTGGATTCTCCCAACTCTGCCTCCACCAACCTGTGGTTTTCCTGTTTCTTGGGCTATTCCTCCAACAGCTTCATGAGTCTGGAAGGGCCTCTAGTTTGCATCTGATTTATGGGCTGGAGTTGGACTGGGGTTTCTTGTTGTGTGGACTTCTTAATGTAAAATTCTTTATTGATATAAATTTCCTTCTTCTACATGTATCAGTATCACTGGTTTGTTTCTCTAGAAACCCCAACCGACCACAGATATAATGTAGGCTGTATTTGGGCTCTTTTGCGTTCTTATTTTAATTTTCTTCAGGTATGACTTGAACTTGCATATTAGTAATTGATAGTCTGTTACATAGTTGGCCCCTGGTCTTATTTTGTCTCAATGATATTGAGCTTCTCTATCATGTCTTCCCACAGATTTAATCAGTTCCATTCCTGTGTATTCCACATGTATATATGCCGCTCCTGTTGTTGAATAAAGATGTTTGCAATGAGGCAGTTATTGCTCTTGCAGAATTTTTTCATGCATTCTTCAGCTTCTTTTCGATCCCCAAAGCCATAGTTTCTAATTACTCTTCCTTCCTTTTTGTTTCCATGTGTGCATTCCAATTGTCAGCAATTATTAATGCATTTTCAGTACATGTGTGATCAATTTCAGAGTAAAGAAGTTGGTACAATTCTTCATTGGCTTTAGTGGTTTGTGAGAAAATTTGAATAATGGTTCTATTAACCGGCCTTCCTTGTGTGTGAAGATAGATATTATTCTGTCACAGGCAGCATTGCATTTCAAGATAGATCTAGAAATGCTCTTTTTGAGGATGAAAGAGACATTCTTTTGAATTTGTCATTGTCAGCATAGTCATTCTTATCATTTTAAGATTCAAAGGGACTATTTCAACTCACCAATGCCTAGGATATGATCTTTAAAGGTCAGATTCCGTTTTTTATGATTTCCAATTTTCCTAGATTCTTATTTTTCACGTTTCATGTTCTGATTATTAATGAATGGTTGCAATGATTTTTCTCATTTTGCATTATAATCCATCAGCAAATGAAGGTGCCAGAAAGCTTTAGTACACTTTGTTGCTAGATGCCTTCAAGTCAGTTCTGTCTCATAATAATGCCTACACAACAGAATGAAACATTGCCTGGTCCTGCTCCATACTCAAAAATTTTGTTATGTTTGAGCCCATTGTTGTAGGAATTGTCTCGATCCATTTGATCGGGTGTCTTCCTCTTTTTGCAACCCCTCCACTGTAATGTGTATGATGTCCTCCAGGGACTGGTCTGTCCTGATAACATCTGCAAAGTACAGGAGATGAAGTCTCGCCATCCTATCTGCCAAGGAACATTTAGCTGCACTTCTTCTCAGACAGATTTGTTTGTTCTTCTCTCCACCCATGGTACTTTCAGTATTTTTTTTGTCAGTACCTTAATTCAAATGCACCAGTTCTCCTTCAGTCGTTCTCATTCAATGTTCAAATTTCACATGCATAAGATGTGGCAGGAAATACCATGCCTTGGGCCAGGCGCAACTTAATCCTAAGTGAAATTCTTGATCTTCCGTACTTTAAAGTGGTTATGTGCAGTAGATTTGCCTAATGCAATATGTTATTTAGTTTCTTGATTATTGTTTCCATGAGCATTAGTTGTGAATCTAAGCAACACCAAATTCTTGATAACTTCAATATTTTCTCCATTTATTATGATGTTATCTCCAGCTCCTGTTGTGAGGTTTTGAGTTATCATTAAGGTGGACTCTACTTTGAGGAAGCTCTCTTTCTCGGTGATATTTTGATTGTTTTGCAATCTGAGGGGCTCATTTTCTGGCATTATATCAGACAATATTTTAGTGCTATGCAGAAAGTTTTCAATGGTGAATCCCTCAGAAGTGGACTGATTGTTTTGTCGTCCTGTCAGTTCTTAGTCTGGAAGCTGTGTTGAAATCTGTTCACCGTGGGTGATCCTGCCTGGTATTTGAAGTACTAGTGGACTAACTCCCAGCATTACAGCAAAGCACAAGCTACCACAGTGCAGCAAATTGACAGATGGGGCGGGGGAGGGGAGTTGTCATTGTTAGACACTGTTAATTTGGCTCTAACTCATAGCAGCCACATCCTGTTTCCTCACAGTGAATGTTGGAGACCGTTTTTGCAGCCAGTATGCCAATTCATCCCATTGAGGACCTTCTTCTTTTTTTCACCACTCCAATTTATCAAGAATGATATCCTTCTCTAGGGACTATGCTCAGCTGTTAACATGCCCAAAGTATGTGATATGAAGTCTTGCCATTCTCACGTCTAGGAAGCATTCTGGCTCTACTTCCGCCAAGAAAGATTTGTTCCTTCTTCTGAAAGTCCATGGAATATTCAATATTCTTCACCAGCATCATAATTCAAAGACATCAACTTTTATTTTACCTTTCATAATTATTGTCCATTTTCAAGTACATATGAGGTGATTGAAAATGCCATAGTATGATAGTTATATAATTTTATGTCAGTTTGAAGATATGTAAAAGTGTAAGGTTGGTATCCAATCTGTCAATCACTGATGGTGCCTCTTTGTGGCCATGGCCTTCTCATAAGGAGGGCCCTGGGAACCTCCCCTTCTTTTTGCATTCACCTGACTGCTCCCTGCCCACGTTGAGAGCTGCCAGAGTCTTGCCATGCTTCCATCGACCTTGGGTCCACAAGACATTGCAATCACTGGCCTTTGACATCCCTGCATTCTGCATCATTGCATGTAACTGCGTAAGTTGGAAAGGAACTTATGGGCTAGTGTTGGACTAAGGACTTGAGTTGGACTGGCCTGGGATATTTCCTTGAAATAGAAATACTATAATGACTTCTTGATAGAAAACTATTTATTGCACATATATGAGAGGCACTTGATTTGTGTCTCTAGTCAGCCTGGCTTACATCCAGTTCACTGCCATCAAGTTGATTCCAACCCTTAGCAACTCTATAGGACAGGGGAGAGATATCCCTGTGGGTTTCCAATACTGGAACTTTGTATGGGAGCTGAACTGTTGATCTTGTGTTGAGCGACCCAACTGGGTTGGTTCTGACGCATTATATTTGTAACCACTATACCACTAGGGCTCAGCTGTGCCTTATTCTTCAAAGTGACATCTTTTAACACTGGAAATTGGTCTTCAGCAAGATCTACCAGTGTACTCGGTCATATGACTAATTTTCTTTTTACACTGTTTTGATTGTGATGTGAGGGAAAATCTACAGAGTAAATTGATTTTCCTTACAATTCATGCAATGTTTTATGATATTGATTGCAATACCTACAATGCAATACTACTTTTCCTATTCCCTCCCTTTGTTTGCCGTTTCCATTGGTCTTTCGTTCCCATTCCTTCCTGCCTTCTGAGTAACTCCCTGACAAATGCTGGGCTCTGAATTGTACATCGTTGACAGTATAGGTCTCCTATTTGGGGGCTGAAAGTTGAGCCATGGAGGTGAGGTCAGGTGTCAAATGGGAATTACACTAGTGCCTATCATATCCTAAGGTTAGTGTTCTTATTTTGAGTTCTACATTTTCCCAAGTTGATCCAGGGCCTACTACTGTGAGTACCCTCAGAGCAATCTGCAGTGAGAACCCTATGCTATCTTGGTCTTCTGGACTCAGCGCTGTGGAGCCTGGGCTTCATGTGGTCAGTGAATCCCTTTCATCTTCTTTTGATGCTATCTGTGTAATTCTGTATTTTGAATCTCTTCAATTTTTTCAGCTAGTGAAATGCACATGCTTTTCATTTTTGCTGTCCTAATTCCAGGTCTTTGCACCTTTTAATATAATTCTTTATTCCATCTTTTTGAATTCCCCTTTGAAATTTTATGTTCAGCTTCTTTATTCAGCGTCTTTACGTCATCAATTATTTCTATATTTCTCTCTCTCTCTTTTTCGTACTTCATCATTTCTTTCATTGGCTTCAGCTACTCCACATTCAACGTGACATCCATTTTGTCTTTTCTTTAGTTTCTATCTTTTTAATTATCTTTGAATTTCTTTATTTATGATGTTCTTGATATTATTGCAGAACTCGTATCATCTCAGGTGATTTGTGTTCAATGTGTCAACTTTCTTCTTGAAGTATCCTCTAATGTAGATGAGATATACTCAAATTCATACTTTGACTCTTGGGGACTTGTTTTAATTTTATTTGAATTCGAGTTGAATTTGCCATTGATGGTTTGTTCCACAGTTGGTCTCCAGTCTCGTGACTGATGATATTGAACTTCTTTATACGGTAAATACTTGAGTATAAGCCGAGTTTTTTTCTGCACATTTTTTATGCTGAAAAAGCACCCCAGCTTTGGGGGGTAAAATTAGTTGCCTTGGGTTATACTCGAGTATATATAGTAGTTTATTTCAACAGATGTAGTTGATTTAATTCCTGTGTATTTCTATCCAATATACATGATCCATGTCTATGGTTACTGTTTACATCACTGAAAAATAAATGTTCAATCAATAAGCCATCCTTATTGGAATATTCTCTCATGAGATCTCCCATGTGGCTTCCATCCCCATGGCCATATTTTCTAACTAGTGATCCTCCTCCTTAGTTTCCAATTTTTGCATTCAAGTCATCAGTAATCTTGATTGCATGTTTCATCAATTTCAGACTGAAAAGGTTGGTAAAAATCCTCAATGGCTTTATTGTTAGCATTAGTGGTTGGTGTGTCAATTTGAATAATAACTTTATTAATTATTCATCCTTGTAGGTGTAATATATCCTACACCTAACAATGGTGAACATTGGAATCGATGTTGAAACATTCTCTTTTTTAACATGAAAGTCATCCATTCCTTTCAAATTTGTTACTCTGGTATGTAAACCATATTATTATGACATTCAAAATGGCCAATACCAGTCTATTTCAGTTCAATAACACCTAGAGTGTTTGATCTTTATGTGTTCCATTTTGTCATGGGTTCCAATTTTTCTAGATCCATATTTCATGCATCCCATCTTCTTGTTAGTGGTTATTGCAGTACTGCTGTTTCTTCTCATTTTGAGTCATTGCCACATCAACAAATATAGGTCCTGAAAACTTTATATCACTAAGGTCAACTCTACTTTGAGGAGACAGCTCTTCCTCAATTATATTTTGAGTGTCTTCCAACTTGAGGGGTTCATCATCCTGCACTACATGAAAAAATATTCCACTGCTATCAATGTGCTCCACAAACACCACTATTTTTTTCAGATGTAGATTGGCAGGTTATTCTTTCTAGTCTATTTAGCTTGTAAGCTTTTCTGAAAATTTTCCACCACGGGTAACTATGCTTGTGTTTGAAATACCAGTGGTATATCTCACAAGTTATGATAGTGCAAGAACCTGACATGTCTGACAACTTGGCATGCTAGCCTAATTCCGAATGGCCAGCATATCTCTCTTCCTGCTTTCTCTAGTTTCTGTAGACCACTGTACCTGAGCATGCATGGCTTAGGAGGTTGTGGAGTTAATTCTTGCTTCCTGGAGTAACCCTTAACCAATGACCCATAGGAGTTGTTGGACAAATAGCCACACTCCCTCACATTCTGGGCAGAATAACTAGTGGATTTTCTAGAGTGTCTCCAGTAAGATTAACCTCCAGTTGCTCACAATTTTAAATTGTTTGATAATGTACTTTTCATTGGCTGCCTTCTTTCCCTTTTCTGCTTCCCATTTCCTTATTGATATCTCCCCCAAAAATGGCTTAATTAAAACCTTTGTCTCAGGATCTAATCCTATGGGGAACCAAAACTCAATCACACAAGACATTTGTCAAATCATGGACTTAGTGGTTATATCTATTATATGTGTAGGTCATGGAAGAGGAGAATTCATACCATCACTTTGAATAGTCATTCGGAGTGCCAACTGGGTCCCCAGCATAGATCCTGGACATCAAAACTCACTGTTTCCTGCATCATAACACTTCCTTTTAGACTTCTGTCATTCAAAAAACTCAACAAATAGCTTGCTGTCTCACTTCAAATTGTGTAATGTGCAAATATGGCTATGTTTTCATTGTGTGTTTAGCACTGGACAAATCAGCTTTGACCAGGAAGGTGAAGTCATGTGGAGAAAAAAACCAAAAACACTAGCAGCTGTGTGTTGTGGAAGAAAACCCTGTGGATGAAGTGCAATTTTTAGGGAACAGAGACCAGCAAGATAAACCAATAAGTGTCCACTGTTCTGATGTTAAGGAGAACCCTGGTGAGGCAGTAATTAAGCACTTAAGGGCTAATCAATCAGCAGTTCAAACCCCCCATCTTCCCCAAGGAAGAGTTACGATGTGGCAGTCTGACCCCCTTAAGATTTACATTTATTACCACTACCAACTGATCTGAGAGGGATAGCATTAGGGAATCCTGAATAGCATTCTTAACGAGCTCTAATGGCAGAGTGGACTCCTCATTGAGCTCCTAAACACAAAGTAAGTGGTTCTAACCTATCAGTTGGTCCATGTGAGATATATGAGTTTGTCTGCTCTGGTAAAGATTTAAGCCTTGGAAAATGAAAGGGTGAAGTTCTATTCTATCTTGTAGGGTCTCTATGAGTCAGCTTCAACACAATGATAATGAGTTTGCTTTGGAATTTTGGGATAGAAAGGAGAAATATGTGCAACAAAGTTTAAACTTATTTTAAAAGTTCAGGGGTATTGCTCAGAGAGAGATCCTTGGAACCCACAAGACTGTTGTCCTTAGGCACCTTCAGATCTGGAACTGAACTCACTCCCTTGGCTCAATCTTCAGCCAAACAATAGGTAGATCTATAAGGTAAAAAGTAACACTAATCAACTATTTGAATCAAAAGGATATAATTTATTCAAAGATAAAGTTCAGAACGGTCAGGAAAGAAGGGGGAATGGAAACAGGAACTACAAGGAGGAAGTGCAATAAGTGATATTACGTTGAGCAGACTGCAGTCAATATCATGAAGCAAAATATGTGTGAACTGTCACATGGAAAACGGATGTATTCTGTAAACCTTCACTCATCTCACAATAAAGAGATTTTTTTTCAGCCTTGGAAACCTATGAGGCAATACTATTCAATCCTATAGGGTACCCATGAGTTGAAATCAACTCAGTGGCAATGGGATATTGATGCTGATGTTTTCTTCCGATTCTAAAAAATAGGGTTATTAGCAATTATTGTGGAAATAGCATGAATGAGACTATGTAAATGGGGTTGGTTACAGATAAATTCTTGTAAATGTTAAAGGATAAGTGATTCAGGATGGACTTACCCAAAAAGAGAAAATTATTGCAAGATTTTGTTCCAGGGATAAAATAAAAATAGGCTTCCTGTGGGTAAGACTTAAGCCTATAGATATGGAATTTAAGGAACTGGTATTCCATGATGGTCACCTTCCCGACACAATCACTCAAGACAAAAAGTGGGTGTATAAACAAATGAGGTGAAGAAAGCTTATGGAGCCTATCTATCAAAAGATAGTCTAGGGTTTTAAAGACTAGAAGGTTCACAAGTGGCCATCTAACTCAGAAGCAATAAAGCGCACATGAAAGAAGCACACCAGCCTGTGTGATCACAAGATGTAGAAGGGATCAGGTATCAGGCATAAAGAACAAAAAGAATCATATCATTGTGAATGGGGGGGGTACAGTTAGGGGATCCAAGATCTATCTGTAGGCAACTGGACAACCCCTTACAAAAGGGTCGCTGGGAGGAGATGAGCCAGTCAGGATGCAGTGTAGCAACGATGAAACATAACTTTCCTCTCGTTCCTAAATTCTACCGCGCCCACTATCATGATCCCAATTCTACCTTACAAACCTGGCTAGACCAGAGAATATACACTGGTCCATATAGGAACTGGAAACACAGGGAAACCAGGACAGATGACCCCTTCAGGACTGGTGCTGAGAGTAGCAATAACAGGAGGGTGGAGGAAAGGTGGGGTAGAAAGAGGGATCTGATTACAAGGATCTACATATAACCTCCTCCATGAGGGAGGGACAACAAAAAAGTGGGTGACGGTAGATGTCGGACAGTGTAAGATAGGACAGAATAATAATTTATAAATTATCAAGGGTCCATGAGGGAGGGGGAGGGGGAAGGAGGGGAAATGAGGAGCTAATACCAAGGGCTCAAGTAGAAAGCAAATGTTTTGAGAATAATGATGGCAACAAATGTACACAGTGGATTTATGTATAGATTGTACTAAGAGTTGTAGGAGCCCCCAATAAAATGATTCTTTTTAAAAACCTCAAAGAGCAAAACACACTATGGTTTATTGTACACCAATGATACTTAAATAAAATTACATAAAAGAGCGGAAAAAGAAATGGAATTTAAGGTAAAGAAAGTATTCCCTTTGAAGACCATATTGCAAATATATATTTAGGCAGGCAATTAGATAAAGACATTTTAAGTCTGGGCTTCTATACCTGCCATCTGTCTGTTATGAAAAGTATAATTAGCAACTAGAATCTCTCATACAAAATCAACTCAATATGGTCTTTCTGGTCTGACTTCCGTGGTGTTCTACTGTGCTTTGATGGAGCTCATCATATCATGACTCTATAACAAGATTGAGGAGTTATTTGCATTCTTATGTGGAAGGTAAATCTGTTTGGCCATTCTGTTAGACTAGTTCATTTTCTTTCCTACCATCCCATCTGCCATTTTAATTCAAAACAAGGAGAAAGGCATGTATGTGCCTTTTGAGGAAGGAGAAGATTTTGGTGTGGAAGAAATTCTCTTCTAGACTGCAAGGTAAGTATTTACCCCCTCTAGCCCTGTTGGAGGAGGGGAAAAGGAAGAGAGACAAGGCAAAGAGAACAACCTAGTTAGCTTCGTGCCTCCTTACTTTACCTGGTGATTGAGGGGAATATCAGTGACTATGGACCTGTTGTGCTCCCCATTTGGAAGCATGAAGAATAGAGGCTGCCAGGCAGAGCAGCCCTATGGGAAGTCACTGAAGACAAACATATAGAGAGTGCCATCAAGTCTACTGTGATCCATGGAGACCTTATATGAAATGGAATGGAGTGCTGTCTTATCTGGCACCATTGTCACACATTCCTGAATGTTGAAGTCCATTGTTGCAGCGATTAGGTCAATCTGCCTCAACAAGGATCTTCCCTGTCCCTCTATTTCATCAAATATGGTGTCTTCCTCTAGCAATTGTCCACTGATAGTGTGTCCAAAACACATTAGTCAGTCAGTGTTCTCTTGTGATCCATAAGGTTTTCTTTCAGTAATTTTTGGAAGTGGACGGTCAGGCCCCTCTTCCTTGTCTGTCTTAGTCTAGAAGCTTCACTGAAACCTGTCCACCATGGGCAATCCTGCTGGTATTTGAAATTCTGGGAACAGAGCTTCCAGCATCATAACAATACACAAATCATTATAGTACAACCAACTTTCAGATGAGTGGAGGATATCTATATCTATATCTAAATCTATATCTAAATCTATATCTAAATCTTTATTTAAATCTATATCTAAATCTATATCTATCTCTATCTCTATCTCTATCTCTATCTATATCTATATCTATATCTATATCTATATCTATAGATAGATAGATATATGGAGGGAGAGAGTAAAACTGGCAATGCAGTCTGATTAGGCAGTATTCTGATGATCTGCTGCTAACAGAAAGTATCCCCACAATTAAGATCTTAAAGTAATGATAATATCAATTTTGCTCACAAATCTGCAATCTGGGCAGAGCTCAGTGAGGACACTAGTTTTGGCTTCATCAAGCATTAGCTGGGGTAGCTCAAAGACAGAGGCTGCAGCTCTCTTAAGACTCACTCCCTCACACGACTGATACTTCTATTGGTTGGAGCTCAAGAAAAACCCTATAGGTGACATTTTCATTTGGCTTGGTCTTCCTTGCAATATCCTGACAGGGTCCCAATGGTGAACAACCCAATACGACCAGGTGGAAGTCACAGAGCAACACTTCTGCCATAGTCAAAGGCCTGCCAAGATGCAAGGAAGAGGGAAAGCAGGCCCTATTTCTGGAAAAATGAACACAAATTCATCTTGTAACAAGAGAATGTGCGATGTGCAACATTAGGACAGTCATCTTTGAAGGACACAACCTGCCACGAGCCAAGATACAGAGACAGATTTCTACGAAAGCGGAAGGGCAGGACTTATACTTAAAGATAAAGCCACAGACTTCATAGGACAAGAGCAATAGGGAGACAAGCAAAGGAAAGCTCTAGGATGCAAGCCTAACATGGCTAAAGATAGGGACAATATCAGGACTGAACTGGAAGCAAGCAGACACCTGTGCAAGGCAGAACCCGTGAAGTTGTGAGTGCCTTCAAAGCTAAGTCAAAGTACCTTGGGGCGTAAGAAGGGAAGGAGCAGGAGAAGGAATGAATGGGTAGGTTTATGGAATTTGTAAGTCTGGGGACAGAGCATCAGGAATAGCTGGGTTCTGGCACTCAGTTGATACCATCAGAGTTTGAACCTTTTCCTTTCAGTGCTGTTTCCTTTTGAGTTTCACGAAGGCTTCCTGATGACAGCTGTAGTTTTATCTAGAAGCTCAGGAATTCTATTAGAGAGAGGCTCTTTTCCTTTCTAATCATTGGTGGTACTATCAGGTAAGCATTGGATTGCTAACTGCAAGGTTGGCAGTGCTACCCTACCAGCTACCTCATAGGGAAAAAGATGGAACTTTCTGCTCACATAAATATTTACAGTCTGAGAAACCCCACAGGGGCCTTCTATGATTCAAAATGGACTCATTAGCAATGGGGTAATTGCTTCTGGGGCATTTTTAGGGTTAGATATCATTAACCTAGCATGAGTCACATACTGAGTCTGACCCAGTCCCTTTGGACAGAGGAAAGTCATGCCCTGACTAGGCAGGCCTGGAGCTGGCAGATTGGAACAATGCCAGCAGAAGCATGGAGATGGAGCATGGTGGAAGAGTGATCCCAAAGATATAAGCCATGTGCTGTGAGTGGAAGAAGGGCAAATGAATGCTGCATTAATTAACCAGTTATTGACAAAATGAGGTTGCATAACAAATGGCTCCAAAACCCAGCAGTTCAACAAACAGCCCAACCCCTTCCCTCCCACACACACAGTTCTTAAAATTCAGCATCAGGGAGATTAACTGGAACTGTGAACTTGGCACTTCAGGGCTTGGAAGAGATGACAGTGCATGTAAAGGCCTTGGGGAAGGAGAGATCTTGGTGTGACTGAAAGCCCAGAAGAAGACTAATTTGGGGGAGGTGAGATAATAGGATGGAGTTTTCAGTGAGCATTTCCTTGAGAGCCTTCAAGCAAAGGCGATTTTTCTATATTCATGTTTTAGAAGTAGATCTCCACCCATTGGGTAAAGCTTTGGGTAATGGATTGGTGTCGGTATGCAGGGAAAAAATAAATGGGCTTGTTATGGATTAGGAGCCTGTGGTAGTCACCTAATCTTGTGTCGAGTTAAGGATTTGGAGTGTAGGCGTGGAGTCTAGGCTGCCAATCTGGAGATAGTCAGTGAGATTTTTATGTGGGCATAGCCTTCTCCTGAGAACTCTGAGAAATCTGGTACTTCCTCCTTGGAGGTGGAAGACACCTCTCTCTCTCTCTCTCTCTCTCTCTCTCTCTCTCTCTCTCTCTCTCTCTCTCTCTCTCTCTTCTCTCTCTCTCTCTCTCTCTCTCTCTCTCTCTCTCTCTCTCTCTCTCTCTCTCTCTCTCTCTCTCTCTCTGCTACTCGTTGGGAGACATCACAGAAGGCAAGCCAAATGGATGCGACCATACCTCTGAAGCCAAAGAAGCCTCAGAGAGATCGCTGCCAGCACTGAGATGCTTACAATGCCACTGGATCCACAAGACTTTCCACCCATTGGCCTGTGATTATCCTGCATTCAGCATCACTGCACAGGTTTTATGGGTCTGAAAAGGAATTTATAGATTGGTATCACACATATGGGCTAATATCAGACTTATGGATTTGATCTGCACTGGGCTGGGACGTTTGCTTAATGTACAATTACTGATTGATATAAAACTCTCTCTCTGGACTTATAAGGTAGAATTAGACCAAAACATGTACTCTGGTACAGACAGGAGCTGGAAACACAGGGAATCCTCGACAGATGATCCCTTCAGGACCAGTGGTGAGAGTGGCAATACCAGGAGGGTGGAGGGAAGGTGGGGTAGAAAGAGTGAACCAATTACAAGGATCTACATAAAACCTCTGCCCTGGGGGACGGACAACAGAAAAGTGGGGGAAGTGAGATGTTTGACGTGTAAGATATGCCAAAATAATTTATATATTATCAAGGATTTATGAGGGAGGGGGAGGAGGATGGAAGTGGGGAAATGAGGAGCTGATACCAAGGTCTCAAGTAGAAAGCAAATATTTTGAGAAGGATGAGGGCAACACATGTACAAATGCACTTGACACACAACGATTGGATGGATGGATGGATGGATGGATGGATGGATGGATGGATGGATGGATGGATGGATGGATGAATGGATGGATGGATGGAATGACTGTGATAAGAATTGTATGAGCCCCCAATAAAATTATCAAGGGTTCATAAGGAGGGGGGAGTGGGGAGGGAGGAGAAAAATGAGGAGCAGGTGCCAGGGGCTTATGTGAAGAGCAAATGTTTTGACAATGATGAGGGCAATGAATGTATAAATGTGCTTTATAATGGATGGATGGATGGATTGTGATAAGAGTTGTATGAATCCCTAATATAATGATTAAATAATAGGGAAATGATTTTTAAAAACCACCAACTCTCTCTCATACACATGAGTCTCCCTCGATTTTCTCTAGCATACCCAGACTAATACACAGTTCGCCCCTGTCCTATAGGGCGTTTATGAGTTGGCATGGACTTGAGGGCAGTGGGTTTGTTAGGGCTTTGGAGTTCAGCAGGCCTTTGTTGGTGTGTTTGAGTCTATTTTTGTAGCTGTTGTGTGCAGGTCAGTGGCTCATCTTCCAGCACTCTATAGGACCATATTTTGTTGTGACCCATAAGGCTTTCATTTGTTAATATTTGGAAGTAGATCACCAGGTCTTTCTTCCTAGTCTGCCTTAGGCTAGAGCAGTGGTTCTCAATCTGTGGGTTGTGACCCCTTTTGGGGTCCAGCGACCTTTTAACACGAGTCACCCGATTCATGGCAGTAGCAAAATTACAGTTATGAAGTAGCAAGGAAAATGATTTTATGGTTCGGGGTCACCACAACATGAGGAATTGTATTAAAGTAAGGTTGAGCACCACAGGGCTCGAGGTTCCACTGAAGCCTGCCCATCATTGCTGACCCTTCTGGGGTTTGTCATATCGGTGGCACGGCTTCCAATTTCACAGCAACACTCTAGCTACCACTGCACCACGAACTGATAGACATGTGGTGGACTGTTCTTAAAAGCCACCTGAGTTACGATGCTTTGTTTTGACAGCCCTGGAAAATGGATACAGAATCTAGTTTCATAGTCAATGCAAGACACACCTTGGGGCCGTAGGGATGGCATGAAGTGAATAGATTCAAAGTATATTTTAGGGAGAGGAAGGTTGACAGTTAATGCCTGGGGGGGTGTGCAAGAAGGAAGGAAGCAGAGACACCATTGATATTAAATGCCTGAGTTACGACAGGAATTTCCAGGGAAGCTGGTGAGTCATGATGGGAGAATTTCACACTCCCCTGGGACAGGGGGAGCATTGATTAGTTTATATGTCTACGCATCTTCTCAGACAATAGAGGCTTTGTCATCCTCAAATGAAGCATGCAGTTGGAGCTCAGAGACGGCATGCAGTGCAAATGAAGACTGGGTTGGTTGAGATGGGTGGACCAGGGCCACTAGTCAATTCTGAGGAGCTTCAGCAAACCTGCCCAGTGTCTCTTGGAGAGTGGGCATGTCTCATAGCCACAAAGGGCCTTTTAATGTTTTACCTCCCACTGCAGCAGCGTGAGGCTCTATCAGCTCATCCTGGAAAGGAAACATACTACCTGCCATCAGGTTCATTTCTTCAAAAAGGATGGAAGAATACAAATGAAAGACTACAATTTGAAGGGGTCTTAGGCAGACTATCAGGCTCATTAAAGCTTCATTTATTAAAACTTCATTATTCAGAGACATTCTCCCAGTAGGATGTATGCTGGGGTGGGGGTGGGCATGAGGAGGAAGGCTTGGAGCAGGGTAGGGGAACAACCCCACACCCCCAAAAAATACCTTCCCACGAAGCATTTCCAGTGGGCACAGATTAGATAGAAGTTTCATCCTCTGGTCACTTGATGTTTGTCCCTCTCTTTTATCTGAATGCTCTTTCCACATTGCTCAGATGAAGCATCAAATTTATATTAAAATGCAAGTTAGGAAGCATCATCCCCAACCAACCCTGTTCATCAAAATGGTAGTGCTCTCGCCGGGTACCCTGAGTTCAGTTTGTCAACTAGTTGAAGCAGTTGAGCTGGGGCTCTGTGAGGCCCAGGAGCATGAGTTCATTAATATCCGACCCATAATGCCTTGCTGTGTTTGTGCCAACAAACACCTGTCACTCCTTACCTAAGGATTTACTCACTCCTTGAAACAGGCATTTATTTACACACAGTTTGACCTCATGATGGTGTTCAGCAGATGTGGATCTTACTTATTTGCATTGTTCTGTGACAGTTGCAAAATTCGTTAGTGGCTCAGGGATCAATCCTCTGTGGACTGCCCTGAAGCTAGATGAAGCAAGCGGGTTCTTGCTGATTCATCCTCCCTCCTTAGGATTGCTTGCTAGTCAGAATAACATAGTGCCCATTAAAGAAACTGCCTGTATCAGTTTAAATTTGTGACATGGGGGGGAGGGAGGGTCATGATCACAAGTGACAGAAACTGACGCTTGACTAACTTAGGGGAAAAGGCCTAATGGTGGATAAATGGTGGGAAGACAAGAACATGTGGCAAATGCCTGGGCAATCTCAGGGCTGTGAAGCAGGTACTGGCGAAACACTCCTCCTGAGGCCAAAGCGTGCCCTCTGTAGTACATTAAATCACATTCACACACACCCATTCATGTTCACATGGAACCTGAGGCTATGGCCTTACTTGGAGAGGAGGTCTTTGCAGATGTGCTTAGTTAAGGATTTCAAGAGCTCCATCTTTCTGGGTTTAGATTTCAGATGGATGCTACATGCACTGATTGGTGTGTTCTTATAAGAAGAGGACTGGGCACACAGAGACCCCGTGTGAAGACACTGGCAGAGATTGGATCAGTGCATCTACAAGCCAAGAAATATCAAGGATTAGCAGCAGTGACCAGAAGCAGAGAGAGGCTACTTTGATTCTCCTTCAGAGCTCTCAGAAGGAATGAATCTTGCCCACACCTTAATTTTAACCCTTGGCCCTTCAGAAAAGTGAGAGAACAAATGCCTGCTGTTTAAGTCACTCGATTGGTAGCCATTTGTTACAGCTACCCAAAAGAACCATTATGGATTGATCTGTAGCCCCCTCAAAATATGTGAGAAATTTGAACCTTGGTGGACATGATCCTGTTTGAAAAGAATGGAGTTCTTTTGTAATATAAATGAGGCCCTATGGCCACTGGAGATCCCCTCATAGAGGGGTTTAGAAGAGGAGATGGGTCAGTCAGGGTGCGAGGTAGTACCGATGAAGAACACAGCTTTCCCCCAGATCCTGGATGCTTCCTGCCCCCAACTACCATGATCCAAATTCTACCTTGCAGGGCTGGATATGGCAGAGGTTGTACACTGGTGCATACGGGGGCGGGAGGCACAGGGAATCCAGGGTGGATGATACCTTCAGGACCAAAGGTTGAGGGGCGATGCTGGGAGAGTGGAGGGTGAGTGGGTTGGAAAGGGGGAACTGATTACGAGGATCCACATGTGACCTCCTCACTGGGAGATTGACAGCAGAGAAGGGGGGGAAGGAAGACTCGGGATAGAGCAAGATATGACAAAATAACAATGTATAAATTACCAAGGGTACATGAGGGAGGGGGAAGCAGGGAGCGAGAGGAAAAAAAAGGAGAACTGATGCAAAGGGCTTAAGTGGAGAGCAAATGCTTTGAGAAGGATTGGGGCAGGGAATGTGCGGATGTGCTTTATACAGTTGATGTATGTATATGTATGAATTGTGATAAGAGTTGTATGAGCCCCTAATAAAATGTAAAAAAAAGAAAATGATTAGGGCAAAGAATGTACAGATGTGCTTTATACAATTGGTGTATGTATATGTATGGATTGTGATAAGAGTTGTATGAGTCCCTAATAAAATGTTAAAAAAAATGAGGCCATATGAGAATAGGCTTGAGCTTAAACCTAAACACTTCTGAGTTAAAGGCCAGGATAGACCCAGTAACACACAGTACGGGGAGAAAAATAGCGAGGAATGCCAAGGAACTTTCTGGTATCCACAAAGAAGGACCCTGACCTAGAGTCGCACCCCAAATTTGAACCTGTAAGCTCCAAAGCAGGGGGAAAAGTGTTTTAAGGCTACTGACTTGTTGGATAATTTTTGGTTAAGGAAATTAAGACAAGAACTTAAGACATCCTCCAATCCTTCCTCTGGCTTCGTTCCATTTTTCTCACATTCAAGAGTCCTCCCAGAGGATTCAGTCAGGTGGTGGTTGTTGTTGTTGTTCAGTGTCATAGGGAGGGTTTGGATTCATTGTGACCATACATACAACATAATCATACACTACCCGGTCCTGTACCATTCTCACAGTTGTTCTTAAGTTTGAGCCCATTGTTGCAGCCACTGTGTCAATCCCTTTTGTTGAGGGCCTTCCTCTTTTTCATTGCCCCTCTACTTTCCAGAACACGATGTCCTGCTCCAGGGACTGATCTCTCCGGACAACATGTCAAAGTTAAGGCGAAGTCTCATTATCCTTGCCCTGAGGAACATTCTGGCTGTACTTCATCCAAGTTAGATGGGTTTGTTCTTTTGGCAGTCCATGGTACATTCATTACTCTTTTACATCACTAATAATCAAATATATCTATTCTTCTTTGGTCTTCCTTATTCAGTGTTCAACTTTCACATGAATATGAGACAGTTGAAAATACCATGGCCTGGGTCAACCCGCCCCAGTCCTCAAAGTAATATCTTGCTTTTCAACACTTTAAAGAGGTCTCATGTAGCAGATTTGACTAGTGAAATGTGTCATTTGTTCTCTTCTCTGCTGCTTCCATGAGAATTGATTGTGGATTCAAGCAAGACAAAATCCTTGACAATTTCGATCTTTCCTCCATTTATCATGATGTTATCAATAGGTCCAGTTGTGAGGGTCTGGGCTTTCTTTACATTGAGTCATAATCCAAACTGAAGGCTTTAATCCTTCATCTTCAACAGCAAGTGAATCAAGTCCTTCTCATTTTCAGCAAAATTGTGTCATCTGTATAATGCAGGTTGTTAATAAGCCTTCCTCCAACCTGATGCTCCATCAGGCACTGCCCCTTAATGAGTTTAGGTCATGAAGGATAGTCCTCCATAGGCACATTGATTATTACACTACCCCCCTCACATAATAAATTCAGAGAGAGAAAATTTCCCCAAAGCAATGGAAAGCTTACTAGAGAAGTGGAGGGTGCTCAAAGCCAAAGGTGACACAAACTGGAAGTCAATACTAGTTTTCAATACTTGCAGTTACCTAATAGTTCACTGCACTATCTACGAAAAGGTGAGGAGAACTGGGGCAATTCCATTAAAAAAAGACAATGCAGGGTATATAAGTCCGTCATTCCTCTGGAGAAGAAAAACACATAGTTGGGTTGTAGAGCTTTGTTTGCTAATCAACCGAATGTAGTTGTAAGGCAGGGGTATGTGTGCACGCATGTGTGTGCGTGTGTGTGTGTGTGTTGAAGGGAAGGGCTTGCCATTCTATTTCATAGCCAGGAGAAAGATGAGCCTCTTCCCATATCTTTTGCTCTGTGGCAAGTAACTGATCTACAAGGAACTTTTATTTATCAAGGACATTGCCGAGAAAAAAAACGGGGAGCTTGTGTTCATCTCTGCTGAGAGGTGGAGTCAAAGAGATGGGCTTTATGACAGACACCCTGATCGTGCAACCAAACTATGAAATGGCCTCATACATTCAACACACATTTGCTGCACCTCCCCAGTGTGCTGCCCACATATTACCAGGCAGAGTGTTTTATGGGCAGCATTTTAGAGTTAGGCAGGCAGAGGGAGTGTCTTTGTGGGTGTTGCCTTTACCAGTCCTTGGATTGTTCTGGGACAGGCATGTCTTTTTCCTCTAAAGTAACTGATCGCGTGTAAAGAAGGAGTATGTATATACTCAGTAAGACGGGTTAAACCAAACCCAACCTATGACAATCATCTCAATTGGAACACATAGCGACCCTATACAAATACCCGTAGGGTTTCCAAGTTTGTAACTCTTTTGGGGGGTCAACTACCATATCCTTCTCTTGCAGAACCACTACAGAGTTGACTGTTGTGTTAGCAGCTGAATGCTTAATCACTGTGCCCATTTTGTTTGCTGAGCCGCCCTCAAAACACTGAACAGGTTTTCTGGGTACCAAGTATGTCCACTTCTATGTCTGACATAGGGTGTTTGCTGAGCCGCCCTCAAATCACTGAACAGGTTTTCTGGGTACCAAGTATGTCCACTTCTATATCTGGCATAGGGTGTTTTCTCCAAGTTGATAGGAGGTGCAAATCAGTTACTAGGGGTTTGGCTGAGTCAGTATGGAAACTGGGAGGGTGTGTGAAATTTGAACCAGAGTAGAACAATTCCAAGACACTTCCTAGGGATTCCTGGCATATAATATGCAAATGATAGTCAAGATATATAACTGTGTCTCTGTTCTTGGTTCTGTCAGTACCTGGTGTGGCCACAAAGGAGAAACCTGTTCTCCTGCTATTTTGAGCATCTAGTGTGAATGACAGGATATAAGTCACATGCTAATGAACCCTGGTGGTGTAGTAGTTAAGCACCATGGTGCCCGGCTATCAAAGGATATAGCGTCTGGGGTCTTAAAGACTGGAAGATAAACAGGGGACCATCTAGCTAAGAAACAACAAAGCCCACATAGAAAAAGCACACCAGCCTACCCCAACATGATCGCTGAAGACAAAGCGGGTGCATAAGCACATGCGAGCATGTTTTCTTGATGTGCAATCACCCTTTACATGCAACTCTCTTATACATACGTGTTTCTGTGGATTTGTTTCTCAAATGCACCCAGACTAACATAAGCAGCGTGGAACGCATTTAAGAAGCCTAGACAGGGGCAGGGAAGGATATTCGGAGGGACTGGATCCAGAATTAGAGAGGAAGGAGCCCTGGTGGCAAAACGGGCTGCTAGCTCCCTGTCCCAAGGGGGACAATGAGACTACTGGCTCCCATGAAGATTTACAGTCTTGAAAACTCCATATAGGGTCACTGTGGTTGGAATCTACTGGACGGCAGTGACCTTTTGGTATTGAAGGTGGAAGCCACCAATGACTTCCTGCCATTGAGCCAAGGAGCCTCCGGAGAGTGTGTGAATTTCGGGAATGTAGTGAACAACCTCTGCACATCTGCTTTTCGTGCTGCCCAAGTCATGCCCTTGGCCTTTGCTTAAACATATTCATCCAGAAGTGAACCATCACAGCTGCTCCCTCGGAAGCTGGGGGCTGAGCTCTCTGGTTCCACTCTGTCAGCATTTCTGGTACGGGTACCTCCCCTCTGCCCCGGCACAGGCAATGTGCTTTTGGAAGCAATGCTCCCTGGGTAGTGGGTGTGATTTGCCTCCTCTGGCCTAACATGATGAATGCTGAGAGGGGGTGGATCCTAGGGGGTTAAACTCTCTGAACTTTACCTAGCCCTGGGGAAAACTTATTATTTAAAGTAAGTTTTAGACAGAATCTTTAGAAAGATAAATTGTTAACTTTATGTACACAATTACTCCCCAACACATAGGCTCAACCTCATAGGCTGTGGATGACCTTGAGCAGGTGCTCAGTCACAATGCGTTTCTATCAGGATTGAGAGTTCAGCTCTCTCAACTCTCCAACTGGTTATTAGCACCATAGTCGCGTTTCTATTTATGTAATTACTTTGTTTTAAGGGGGAAAAGACTCCCAATTCAACTATATTTTATTAGGAACTCCTTTGCTAAGTTTTACACAAGAAAAAGGCACACACTGCTGTTCTGGATGAAGGAGAGCATCCGCATAAGGCCAAAATGGTGTCGGAAGGACCCACAGCCACAGTGACTTAAATAAAATGACACCCATTCTGTCCTGCTGACTCTGACTCATAATGACTCTGTGTAGGGATCCTGAAGTTGCTACCTTTCCAGGAAGCAATAACCTCATCTTTCTCCTGTGGAATGACTAGTGGCTTTGAACCAGCGACCTTGCTCTTAATAGTCCAACACTATCCAGCATTACCACCTGGGCTCCTGAAAATTTAAACAAAACATAGAATACAAACAACTTTGTCACAAAATTGTGACTGAAGACAGATCAAATCATGGAGTTTCAGGAGGGCCTGTGAGAGCATGAGCGGGACCTTCATTGGGATGTGCACACTACCGTATATCGTTGAGTCTGGCCCGGGGAGTGGACGCAAGCACACTGCCTGAGGGACAAGCTTTCCACTGCCAGTCAGCAGTAGGAAAGAACTCAATGGCGGCTGAATCTGTGGCCCCTCAAAATGGATGTAGGGTCTCCACATAGACTCTCACTGTGAGCCACAGCCTATTGCTCAAAATTTAAGCTCAAGTAAGACTTAAACGCCAAACATTCTGTTTCCTTAAAATAGGGTACTGCCAGGATCAGCTAGAAGTCTGCATGACCTATCAGATCTCAACGCCGATCTCAAATCACTTCACATGATCCCTTCTACCAGTCATGTCAAGGACAACTAGAGGTGTGCATGAGCGAGCCCAAATCGCCTCCTCACTTATCCATTCCAGAGGCTGTGCCTGTATAATCTATCGACTAACACATTCCCATATGCCGTGGTTATGAAACCAACCATCATGCTGGAATAAGGACCAATCAGGATGCAAGGGTCAGGGTCAATGGGAAAGCAAAATAGGGACTGTGGGGAGCCAAGAGGGGTCCCTTCACTCAATCCCTAAACCTGATCTAATGTCACTAGACTGGGGTCTTCTTCACATCTCAAGGGCACCCGATTCATGATTGAAGTGAATTGTGCTTATTCAATCTTTGTTCTGCTTGCTGTCCTGCTGTGCTGCATCCTCTTCTTGCTTTTTTGTGCATGGCTCCCTCTGTTGTGGTGACAAATGGCCTGAGAGGGATTTGATATAGGGAGAAAGCCCACCCACATCAACTGTCACCAGAAGCAGACACTAAGTCCATTTCTCTCACCTCACAGAACTATGCACACCAGACACTGGTAGGGCTGCCTGGGAGGGGAACCCTTAGTGCAGTGGTTCTCAACTTGTGGGTTGCGACCCCTTTGGGAGTCATATGACCCTTTCACAGGGCTCACCCAATTCATAACTGTAGCAAAATTACAGTGATGAAGTAGCAAAAAATCATTTAATGGTTGGGGGAGGGGGGCATCACCACAACAAGAGGACCTGTATTAGGAAGGTTGAGAACCACTGCCAGAGTCTGTTTAGGACTTTGCTGCCCTCAAGGTCATCAGACATTCCTGAAGGCAGAGCCACTGCTGGAAGCCCATCTGGGAAATGGCCTGAAGACAGGTCCAAACCAAATGCACCCTCACCCTCCTAGATCCTAATCATAGGAGGCATAGAAATGCTCCCTGCCACTTCGTAGACTGTAAGTCCATGGGAGCAGAAAGCCTCCTCTTTCTCCCTTTGAGTGGTGGCTGGTGAGTTCAAACTGCTCACTTTATGGCTAACATAACCCACAGACCAGCTCCCCCTGAGCTCAGTTTGGTTTGCCGCACAGCCTTAGGTTTAGGGAGCCCCTGGCCTGGGGCACCACAGCCCTTAGGCTTAGGGAGCCCCACGCCAGGGGCGCCCCAGCCCTTAGGCTTAGGGAGCCCCTGGCCTGGGGCGCCACAGCCCTTACGCTTAGGGAGCCCCAGGCCTGGGGCTCCCCAGCCCTTAAGCGTAGGGAGCTCCTGGCCTGAGGTGCCCCAGCCCTTAGGCTTACGGAGCCCCGGGCGTGGGGCACCCCTGCCCTTAGGTTTTGGGAGCCCCAGGCCAGGCGCGCCCCAGCCCTAGTCTTAGGGTGCCCCAGGCCTTTGGCGCCCCAGCCCTTAGGCTTAGGGAGCCCCAGGCTGGGGTGCTCCAACCCTTAAGCATAGGGAGCCCCAGGCCTGGGGAGCCCCAGCCCTTAGGCTTAGGGAGCCCCAGGCCCAGGGCACCACAGCCCTTAGGTTTAGGGAACCCCAGGCCTGGGGCGCTCCAGCACTTAGGCTTAGGGAGCACCTGGCCTGGGACGCCCCAGCCCTTAGGCTTAGGGAGCCACAGGCCTGGGGCGCCCCTGCCCTTAGTCTTTGGAAGCCTCAGGTCTGTTGCGCCCCAGCCCTTAGTCTTTGGAAGCCTCAGGTCTGTTGCGCCCCAGCCCTTAGGCTTAGGGAGACCCAGGCCTGGGACGCATCAGCCCTTAGGCTTAAGGGGCCCCAGGAATGGGGCGCCCCAGCCCTTAGGCTTAGGGAGCCCCAGGCCTGGGGCAACCAAGCCCTTAGGCTTTGGGAGCCCCAGGCCTTAGCTTTAGGGAGACCTAGGCCTTGGGCGCCCCAGCCCTTAGGGTTAGGGAGCCCCAGGCCTGGGGCGCCCAAGCTCTTAGGCTTAGGGAGCCCCAGGCCAGGGGCACCACAGCCCTTAGGGTTAGGGAGCCCCAGGCCTGGGGCGCCCCAGCCTTTAGCCTTAGGGAGCCCTAGGCCTCGGGCGCCTAGCCCTTAGGCTTAGTTAGCCCCAGTCCTGGGGCGCCCCAGCCCTTAGGCTTTTGGAGCCCCAGGCCTAGGGTGCCCCAGCCCTTAGGCTTAGGGAGCCTCAGGCCTGGGGCGCCCCAGCCCTAAGGCTTCGGGAGCCCCTGGCATGGGGCGCCCCAGCCCTTAGGCATTGGGAGAACCAGGACTGGGACGCCCCAGCCCATAGGTTTTTTGAGCCCCAGGCCTGGGGCGCCCCAGCCCTAAGGCTTAAGTAGCCCCAGACCTGGGACTCCTCAGCCCTTGGGTTTTGGGAGCCCCAGGCCTGGGGGGCCCCAGCACTTAGGCTTTGGGAGCCCCAGGCCTGGTGAGCCCCAGCTCTTAGATTAAGGAGCCCCTGGCCTGAGGCACCCCAACACATAGGCTTAGGGAGCCCCAGGCCTGGTGCGCCCCATCAATTAGGCTTAGAGAGCCCCCGGCGTGGGGCGCCCAGCCCTTGGGCTTAGTTAGCCCCAGTCTTGGGGCGCAACAGCCCTTAGGCTTTTGGGAGCCCCAGGCCTAGGTCGCCCCAGCCCATAGGCTTAGGGAGCCTCAGGCCTGCGTCGCCCCAGCCCTAAGGCTTAGGGAGCCCCAGGCCTGGGGCGCCCCATCCCTTAGGCTTTTGGAACCCCAGGCTTGTGGAGCCCCAGCCCTTTGGCTTAGGGAGCCCCAGCCTTTTGAGCCCCAGCCCTTTAACTTAGGGAGCCCCTGGCCAGGGACGCCACAACACTTAGGCTTAGGGAGCCCCAGGCCTGGGGTGCCCCAGCCCTTAGGCTTCGAGATCCCCAGGCCTTGGGCGCCCCAGCCCTTAGGCTTTGGGAGCCCCAGGACTGGGACGCCACAGCCCTTAGGCTTTGGGAGCCCCAGGCCTGGGGCGTCGCAGCCCTTAGGCTTAGGGAGCCCCAGACCTGGGGCGCCCCAGCCCTGGGTCGCCCCAGCCTTTAGCCTTAGGGAGCCCTAGGCCTGGGGCGCCCAGCCCTTAGGCTTAGTTAGCCCCAGTCCAGGGGCGCCCCAGCCCTTAGGCTTTGGGAGGCCCAAGCCTAGGGTGCCCCAGCCCTTAGGCTTAGGGAGCCTCAGGCATGGGGCGCCCCAGCCCTAAGGCTTAGGGAGCCCCTGGTATGGGGTAGCCCATCCCTTAGGCTGTGGGAGCCCAAGGCCTGGGGCGCCGCAGCCCTTAGGTTTAGGGTGCCCCAGGTCTGGGACGCCTCAGCCCTTGGGCTTTGGGAGCCCCTGGCCTGGGGCGCCCCAGCCCTTAGGCTTTGGGAGCCCCAGGCCTGGTGAGCCCCAGCTCTTAGATTAGGGAGCCCCTATCATGGGGCACCCCAGCCCTTAGGCTTAGGGAGCCACAGGCCTGGTGCGCCCCAGCAAATAGGCTTGGGGAGCCCCAGGCCTGGGTCGCCCCAGCCCTTAGGCTAAGAGAGCCCCAGACATGCGGCCCCCAGCAATTAGGCTTAGGGAGCACCAGGCCTGTGGCGCTCCAGCCCTTGGGCTTAGAGAGTCCCAGGCCTGGGGTGCCCCAGCCCTTAGGCTTTGGGAGCCCCAGACCTGGGGCGCCGCAGCCATTGGGCTTTGAGAGACCCAGGCCTGGGGCCCCGTAGCCCTAAAGCTTAGGGACCCCCACACCTGGGGCGCACCAGCCCTGGGTCGCCCCAGCACTTAGCATTAGGGAGCCCCAGGCCTGGGGCACCCAGCCCTTAGGCTAAGTTAGCCCCAGTCCTGGGGCACCCCAGCCCTTAGGCTTTGGGAGCCCCAGGCCTTGGGCGCCCCAGCCCTTAGGCTTAGGGAGCCTCAGGCCTGGGGCACCCCAGCCATAAGGCTTAGTGAGCCCCTGGCATGGGGCACCACAGCCCTTAGGCTGTGGGAACCCACGGCTTGGGGCGCCCCAGCCCTTAGGCTTAGGGAGCCCCAGGCCTGGGGCGCCCCAGCCCTTACGCTTTGGAGCCCCAGGGCTGGGGCATCCCAGCCCTTAGGTTTTGGGAGCCTGATGCCGTGGCGCCCAAGCCCTTAGGCTTTTGGAGCACCAGGACTGGGACGCCCCAGCCCATAGGTTTTGGGAGCCCCAGGCCTGGGGCGCCCCAACCCTTAGGTTTGGGAGCCTGAGGCCGGGTCGCCCCGGACCTTAGTCTTCGGGAGCCCCCAGCCTGGTGCGCCTCAGCCCTTAGGCTTTGGGAGCCCCAGGCATGGGACGCCCCAGCCCATAGGTTTTGGTAGCCCCAGGCCTGTGGCGCCCCAGCCCTTAGGCTTTGGAACCCCAGGCATGGGGCGCACCAGCCCTTAGGCTTTGGGAGCCCGAGGCCTGGGGCGTCCCAGCCCTTAAGCTTAGGGAGCCCCAGGCCTGGGACGCCACAGCCCTTAGGCTAAGGGAGCCCCAGGCCTGGGGCGCCCCAACCCTTAGGCTTTGGGAGCCCCAGACCTGGGGCGCCCCAGCCCTTAGGCTTTGGGAGCGCCAGGCCTGGGGCGCCCCCACACTTAGGCTTAGGGAGCCCTCGGCCTGAGGCTCCCCACACCTTAAGCTTAGGGAGCCCCAGGCCTGAGGCGCCCCATTCCTTAGGCTTTGGGAGCCCCAGGCCTGGGGCGCCCCAGCCCTTAGGCTTAGGGAGCCTCAAGCCTGCGTCGCCCCAGCCCTAAGGCTTAGGGAGCCCCAGGCCTGGGGCGCCCCATCCCTTAGGCTTTTGGAACCCCAGGCTTGGGGCGCCCCAGCCCTTTGGCTTAGGGAGCCCCAGGCCTTTTGAGCCCCAGCTCTTTAACTTAGGGAGCCCCTGGCCAGGGACGCCACAACACTTAGGCTTAGGGAGCCCCAGGCCTGGGGTGCCCCAGCCCTTAGGCTTCGGGATCCCCAGGCCTTGGGCGCCCCAGCCCTTAGGCTTTGGGAGCCCCAGGACTGGGGCGCCCCAGCCCTTAGGCTTTGGGAGCCCCAGGCCTGGGGCGACGCAGCCCTTAGGCTTAGGGAGCCCCAGACCTGGGGCGCCCCAGCCCGGGGTGCCCCAGCCTTTAGCCTTAGGGAGCCCTAGGCCTGGGGCGCCCAGCCCTTAGGCTTAGTTAGCCCCTGTCCAGGGGCGGCCCAGCCCTTAGGCTTTGGGAGCCCCAAGCCTAGGGTGCCCCAGCCCTTAGGCTTAGGGAGCCTCAGGCATGGGGCGCCCAAGCCCTAAGGCTTTGGGAGCCCCTGGCATGGGGTACCTCATCCCTTAGGCTGTGGGAGCCCAAGGCCTGGGGCGCCGCAGCCCTTAGGCTTAGGGTGCCCCAGGTCTGGGACGCCTCAGCGCTTGGGCTTTGGGAGCCCCTGGCCTGGGGCGCCCCAGCCCTTAGGCTTTGGGAGCCCCAGGCCTGGTGAGCCCCAGCTCTTAGATTAGGGAGCCCCTATCATGGGGCACCCCAGCCCTTAGGCTTAGGGAGCCACAGGCCTGGTGCGCCCCAGCAAATAGGCTTAGGGAGCCCCAGGCCTGGGTCGCCCCAGCCCTCAGGCTTAGAGAGCCCCAGACATGTGGCCCCCAGCAATTAAGCTTAGGGAGCACCAGGCCTGTGGCGCCCCAGCCCTTGGGCTTAGAGAGTCCCAGGCTTGGGGTGCCCCAGCCCTTAGGCTTTGGGAGCCCCAGGCCTGGGGTGCCGCAGCCCTTGGGCTTTGAGAGACCCAGGCCTGGGGCCCCGTAGCCCTAAAGCTTAGGGACCCCCACACCTGGGGCGCACCAGCCCTGGGTCGCCCCAGCACTTAGCATTAGGGAGCCCAAGGCCTGGGGCACCCAGCCCTTAGGCTAAGTTAGCCCCAGTCCTGGGGCACCCCAGCCCTTAGGCTTTGGGAGCCCCAGGCCTTGGGCGCCCCAGCCCTTAGGCTTAGGGAGCCTCAGGCCTGGGGCGCCCCAGCCCTAAGGCTTAGTGAGCCCCTGGCATGGGGCACCACAGCCCTTAGGCTGTGGGAGCCCAAGGCTTGGGGCGCCCCAGCCCTTAGGCTTAGGGAGCCCCAGGTCTGGGACGCCTCAGCCCTTGGGCTTTGGGAGCCCCTGGCCTGGGGCGCCCCAGCCCTTAGGCTTTGGGAGCCCCAGGCCTGGTGAGCCCCAGGTCTTAGATTAGGGAGCCCCTATCATGGGGCACCCCAGCCCTTAGGCTTAGGGAGCCACAGGCCTGGTGCGCCCCAGCAAATAGGCTTAGGGAGCCCCAGGCCTGGGTCGCCCCAGCCCTCAGGCTTAGAGAGCCCCAGACATGTGGCCCCCAGCAATTAAGCTTAGGGAGCACCAGGCCTGTGGCGCCCCAGCCCTTGGGCTTAGAGAGTCCCAGGCTTGGGGTGCCCCAGCCCTTAGGCTTTGGGAGCCCCAGGCCTGGGGCGCCGCAGCCCTTGGGCTTTGAGAGACCCAGGCCTGGGGCCCCGTAGCCCTAAAGCTTAGGGACCCCCACACCTGGGGCGCACCAGCCCTGGGTCGCCCCAGCACTTAGCATTAGGGAGCCCCAGGCCTGGGGCACCCAGCCCTTAGGCTAAGTTAGCCCCAGTCCTGGGGCACCCCAGCCCTTAGGCTTTGGGAGCCCCAGGCCTTGGGCGCCCCAGCCCTTAGGCTTAGGGAGCCTCAGGCCTGGGGCGCCCCAGCCCTAAGGCTTAGTGAGCCCCTGGCATGGGGCACCACAGCCCTTAGGCTGTGGGAGCCCAAGGCTTGGGGCGCCCCAGCCCTTAGGCTTAGGGAGCCCCAGGCCTGGGGCGCCCCAGCCCTTACGCTTTGGAGCCCCAGGGCTGGGGTATCCCAGCCCTTAGGTTTTGGGAGCCTGATGCCGTGGCGCCCAAGCCCTTAGGCTTTTGGAGCACCAGGACTGGGACGCCCCAGCCCATAGGTTTTGGGAGCCCCAGGCCTGGGGCGCCCCAACCGTTAGGTTTTGGGAGCCTGAGGCCGGGTCACCCCAGAACTTAGTCTTCGGGAGCCCCCAGCCTGGTGCGCCTCAGCCCTTAGGCTTTGGGAGCCCCAGGCATGGGACGCCCCAGCCCATAGGTTTTGGGAGCCCCAACCTGTGGCGCCCCAGCCCTTAGGCTTTGGAACCCCAGGCATGGGGCGCACCAGCCCTTAGGTTTGGGAGCCCAAGGCCTGGGGCGCCCCAGCCCTTAAGCATAGGGAGCCCCAGGCCTGGGACGCCACAGCCCTTAGGCTAAGGGAGCCCCAGGCCTGGGGCGCCCCAACCCTTAGGCTTTGGGAGCCCCAGACCTGGGGCGTCCCAGCCCTTAGGCTTTGGGAGCGCCAGGCCTGGGGCGCCCCCACACTTAGGCTTAGGGAGCCCTCGGCCTGAGGCTCCCCACACTTTAAGCTTAGGGAGCCCCAGGCCTGAGGCGCCCCATTCCTTAGGCTTTGGGAGCCCCAGGCCTGGGGCGCCCCAGCCCTTAGGCTTAGGGAGCCTCAAGCCTGCGTCGCCCCAGCCCTAAGGCTTAGGGAGCCCCAGGCCTGGGGCGCCCCATCCCTTAGGCTTTTGGAACCCCAGGCTTCGGGCGCCCCAGCCCTTTGGCTTAGGGAGCCCCAGGCCTTTTGAGCCCCAGCTCTTTAACTTAGGGAGCCCCTGGCCAGGGACGCCACAACACTTAGGCTTAGGGAGCCCCAGGCCTGGGGTGCCCCAGCCCTTAGGCTTCGGGATCCCCAGGCCTTGGGCGCCCCAGCCCTTAGGCTTTGGGAGCCCCAGGACTGGGGCGCCCCAGCCCTTAGGCTTTGGGAGCCCCAGGCCTGGGGCGACGCAGCCCTTAGGCTTAGGGAGCCCCAGACCTGGGGCGCCCCAGCCCGGGGTGCCCCAGCCTTTAGCCTTAGGGAGCCCTAGGCCTGGGGCGCCCAGCCCTTAGGCTTAGTTAGCCCCAGTCCAGGGGCGGCCCAGCCCTTAGGCTTTGGGAGCCCCAAGCCTAGGGTGCCCCAGCCCTTAGGCTTAGGGAGCCTCAGGCATGGGGCGCCCCAGCCCTAAGGCTTAGGGAGCCCCTGGCATGGGGTACCCCATCCCTTAGGCTGTGGGAGCCCAAGGCCTGGGGCGCCGCAGCCCTTAGGCTTAGGGTGCCCCAGGTTTGGGACGCCTCAGCCCTTGGGCTTTGGGAGCCCCTGGCCTGGGGCGCCCCAGCCCTTAGGCTTTGGGAGCCCCAGGCCTGGTGAGTCCCAGCTCTTAAGCTTAGGGAGCCCCAGGTCTGGGACGCCACAGCCCTTAGGCTAAGGGAGCCCCAGGCCTGGGGCGCCCCAACCCTTAGGCTTTGGGAGCCCCATACCTGGGGCGCCCCAGCCCTTAGGCTTTGGGAGCGCCAGGCCTGGGGCGCCCCCACACTTAGGCTTAGGGAACCCTCGGCCTGAGGCTCCCCACACCTTAAGCTTAGGGAGCCCCAGGCCTGAGGCGCCCCATTCCTTAGGCTTTGGGAGCCCCAGGCCTGGGGCGCCCCAGCCCTTAGGCTTAGGAAGCCTCAAGCCTGCGTCGCCCCAGCCCTAAGGCTTAGGGAGCCCCAGGCCTGGGGCGCCCCATCCCTTAGGCTTTTGGAACCCCAGGCTTGGGGCGCCCCAGCCCTTTGGCTTAGGGAGCCCCAGGCCTTTTGAGCCCCAGCTCTTTAACTTAGGGAGCCCCTGGCCAAGGACGCCACAACACTTAGGCTTAGGGAGCCCCAGGCCTGGGGTGCCCCAGCCCTTAGGCTTCGGGATCCCCAGGCCTTGGGCGCCCCAGCCCTTAGGCTTTGGGAGCCCCAGGACTGGGGCGCCCCAGCCCTTAGGCTTTTGGAGTCCCAGGCCTGGGGCGACGCTGCCCTTAGGCTTAGGGAGCCCCAGACCTGGGGCGCCCCAGCCCGGGGTGCCCCAGCCTTTAGCCTTAGGGAGCCCTAGGCCTGGGGCGCCCAGCCCTTAGGCTTAGTTAGCCCCAGTCCAGGGGCGGCCCAGCCCTTAGGCTTTGGGAGCCCGAAGCCTAGGGTGCCCCAGCCCTTAGGCTTAGGGAGCCTCAGGCACGGGGCGCCCCAGCCCTAAGGCTTAGGGAGCCCCTGGCATGGGGTACCCCATCCCTTAGGCTGTGGGAGCCCAAGGCCTGGGTTGCCCCAGCCCTTAGGCTTTGGCAGCCCCAGGCCTGGGGCGCCGCAGCCCTTGGGCTTTGAGAGACCCAGGCCTGGGGCCCCGTAGCCCTAAAGCTTAGGGACCCCCACACCTGGGGCGCACCAGCCCTGGGTCGCCCCAGCACTTAGCATTAGGGAGCCCCAGGCCTGGGGCACCCAGCCCTTAGGCTAAGTTAGCCCCAGTCCTGGGGCACCCCAGCCCTTAGGCTTTGGGAGCCCCAGGCCTTGGGCGCCCCGGCCCTTAGGCTTAGGGAGCCTCAGGCCTGGGGCGCCCAAGCCCTAAGGCTTAGTGAGCCCCTGGCTTGGGGCACCACAGCCCTTAGGCTGTGGGAGCCCAAGGCTTGGGGCGCCCCAGCCCTTAGGCTTAGGGAGCCCCATGCCTGGGGCGCCCCAGCCCTTACGCTTTGGAGCCCCAGGGCTGGGGCATCCCAGCCCTTAGGTTTTGGGAGCCTGATGCCGTGGCGCCCAAGCCCTTAGGCTTTTGGAGCACCAGGACTGGGACGCCCCAGCCCATAGGTTTTGGGAGCCCCAGGCCTGGGGCGCCCCAACCCTTAGGTTTTGGGAGCCTGAGGCCGGGTCACCCCAGACCTTAGTCTTTGGGAGCCCCCAGCCTGGTGCGCCTCAGCCCTTAGGCTTTGGGAGCCCCAGGCATGGGACGCCCCAGCCCATAGGTTTTGGGAGTCCCAGGCCTGTGACACCCCAGCCCTTAGGCTTTGGAACCCCAGGCCTGGGGCGCACCAGCCCTTAAGCTTAGGGAGTCCCAGGCCTGGGACGCCACAGCCCTTAGGCTAAGGGAGCCCCAGGCCTGGGGCGCCCCAACCCTTAGGCTTTGGGAGCCCCAGACCTGGGGCGCCCCAGCCCTTAGGCTTTGGGAGCGCCAGGCCTGGGGCGCCCCCACACTTAGGCTTAGGGAGCCCTAGGCCTGAGGCTCCCCACACCTTAAGCTTAGGGATCCCCAGGCCTGAGGCGCCCCATTCCTTAGGCTTTGGGAGCCCCAGGCCTGGGGCGCCCCAGCCCTTAGGCTTAGGGAGCCTCAAGCCTGCGTCGCCCCAGCCCTAAGGCTTAGGGAGCCCCAGGCCTGGGGCGCCCCATCCCTTAGGCTTTTGGAACCCCAGGCTTGGGGCGCCCCAGCCCTTTGGCTTAGGGAGCCCCAGGCCTTTTGAGCCCCAGCTCTTTAACTTAGGGAGCCCCTGGCCAAGGACGCCACAACACTTAGGCTTAGGGAGCCCCAGGCCTGGGGTGCCCCAGCCCTTAGGCTTCGGGATCCCCAGGCCTTGGGCGCCCCAGCCCTTAGGCTTTGGGAGCCCCAGGACTGGGGCGCCCCAGCCCTTAGGCTTTTGGAGTCCCAGGCCTGGGGCGACGCTGCCCTTAGGCTTAGGGAGCCCCAGACCTGGGGCGCCCCAGCCCGGGGTGCCCCAGCCTTTAGCCTTAGGGAGCCCTAGGCCTGGGGCGCCCAGCCCTTAGGCTTAGTTAGCCCCAGTCCAGGGGCGGCCCAGCCCTTAGGCTTTGGGAGCCCGAAGCCTAGGGTGCCCCAGCCCTTAGGCTTAGGGAGCCTCAGGCACGGGGCGCCCCAGCCCTAAGGCTTAGGGAGCCCCTGGCATGGGGTACCCCATCCCTTAGGCTGTGGGAGCCCAAGGCCTGGGTTGCCCCAGCCCTTAGGCTTTGGCAGCCCCAGGCCTGGGGCGCCGCAGCCCTTGGGCTTTGAGAGACCCAGGCCTGGGGCCCCGTAGCCCTAAAGCTTAGGGACCCCCACACCTGGGGCGCACCAGCCCTGGGTCGCCCCAGCACTTAGCATTAGGGAGCCCCAAGCCTGGGGCACCCAGCCCTTAGGCTAAGTTAGCCCCAGTCCTGGGGCACCCCAGCCCTTAGGCTTTGGGAGCCCCAGGCCTTGGGCGCCCCGGCCCTTAGGCTTAGGGAGCCTCAGGCCTGGGGCGCCCAAGCCCTAAGGCTTAGTGAGCCCCTGGCTTGGGGCACCACAGCCCTTAGGCTGTGGGAGCCCAAGGCTTGGGGCGCCCCAGCCCTTAGGCTTAGGGAGCCCCATGCCTGGGGCGCCCCAGCCCTTACGCTTTGGAGCCCCAGGGCTGGGGCATCCCAGCCCTTAGGTTTTGGGAGCCTGATGCCGTGGCGCCCAAGCCCTTAGGCTTTTGGAGCACCAGGACTGGGACGCCCCAGCCCATAGGTTTTGGGAGCCCCAGGCCTGGGGCGCCCCAACCCTTAGGTTTTGGGAGCCTGAGGCCGGGTCACCCCAGACCTTAGTCTTTGGGAGCCCCCAGCCTGGTGCGCCTCAGCCCTTAGGCTTTGGGAGCCCCAGGCATGGGACGCCCCAGCCCATAGGTTTTGGGAGTCCCAGGCCTGTGACACCCCAGCCCTTAGGCTTTGGAACCCCAGGCCTGGGGCGCACCAGCCCTTAAGCTTAGGGAGTCCCAGGCCTGGGACGCCACAGCCCTTAGGCTAAGGGAGCCCCAGGCCTGGGGCGCCCCAACCCTTAGGCTTTGGGAGCCCCAGACCTGGGGCGCCCCAGCCCTTAGGCTTTGGGAGCGCCAGGCCTGGGGCGCCCCCACACTTAGGCTTAGGGAGCCCTAGGCCTGAGGCTCCCCACACCTTAAGCTTAGGGATCCCCAGGCCTGAGGCGCCCCATTCCTTAGGCTTTGGGAGCCCCAGGCCTGGGGCGCCCCAGCCCTTAGGCTTAGGGAGCCTCAAGCCTGCGTCGCCCCAGCCCTAAGGCTTAGGGAGCCCCAGGCCTGGGGCGCCCCATCCCTTAGGCTTTTGGAACCCCAGGCTTGGGGCGCCCCAGCCCTTTGGCTTAGGGAGCCCCAGGCCTTTTGAGCCCCAGCTCTTTAACTTAGGGAGCCCCTGGCCAAGGACGCCACAACACTTAGGCTTAGGGAGCCCCAGGCCTGGGGTGCCCCAGCCCTTAGGCTTCAGGATCCCCAGGCCTTGGGCGCCCCAGCCCTTAGGCTTTGGGAGCCACAGGACTGGGGCGCCCCAGCCCTTAGGCTTTGGGAGCCCCAGGCCTGGGGCGACACAGCCCTTAGGCTTAGGGAGCCCCAGACCTGGGGCGCCCCAGCCCGGGGTGCCCCAGCCTTTAGCCTTAGGGAGCCCTAGGCCTGGGGCGCCCAGCCCTTAGGCTTAGTTAGCCCCAGTCCAGGGGCGGCCCAGCCCTTAGGCTTTGGGAGCCCCAAGCCTAGGGTGCCCCAGCCCTTAGGCTTAGGGAGCCTCAGGCATGGGGCGCCCCAGCCCTAAGGCTTAGGGAGCCCCTGGCATGGGGTACCCCATCCCTTAGGCTGTGGGAGCCCAAGGCCTGGGGCGCCGCAGCCCTTAGGCTTTGGGTGCCCCAGGTCTGGGACGCCTCAGCCCTTGGGCTTTGGGAGCCCCTGGCCTGGGGCGCCCCAGCCCTTAGGCTTTGGGAGCCCCAGGCCTGGTGAGCCCCAGCTCTTAGATTAGGGAGCCCCTATCATGGGGCACCCCAGCCCTTAGGCTTAGGGAGCCACAGGCCTGGTGCGCCCCAGCAAATAGGCTTAGGGAGCCCCAGGCCTGGGTCGCCCCAGCCCTCAGGCTTAGAGAGCCCCAGACATGTGGCCCCCAGCAATTAGGCTTAGGGAGCACCAGGCCTGTGGCGCCCCAGCCCTTGGGCTTAGAGAGTCCCAGGCTTGGGGCGCCCCAGCCCTTAGGCTTTGGGAGCCCCAGGCCTGGGGCGCCGCAGCCCTTGGGCTTTGAGAGACCCAGGCCTGGGGCCCCGTAGCCCTAAAGCTTAGGGACCCCCACACCTGGGGCGCACCAGCCCTGGGTCGCCCCAGCACTTAGCATTAGGGAGCCCCAGGCCTGGGGCACCCAGCCCTTAGGCTAAGTTAGCCCCAGTCCTGGGGCACCCCAGCCCTTAGGCTTTGGGAGCCCCAGGCCTGGGGCGCCCCAGCCCTAAGGCTTAGTGAGCCCCTGGCATGGGGCACCACAGCCCTTAGGCTGTGGGAGCCCAAGGCTTGGGGCGCCCCAGCCCTTAGGCTTAGGGAGCCCCAGGCCTGGGGCGCCCCAGCCCTTACGCTTTGGAGCCCCAGGGCTGGGGCATCCCCGCCCTTAGGTTTTGGGAGCCTGATGCCGTGGCGCCCAAGCCCTTAGGCTTTTGGAGCACCAGGACTGGGACACCCCAGCCCATAGGTTTTGGGAGCCCCAGGCCTGGGGCGCCCCAACCCTTAGGTTTTGGGAGCCTGAGGCCGGGTCACCCCAGACCTTAGTCTTCGGGAGCCCCCAGCTAGGTGCGCCTCAGCCCTTAGGCTTTGGGAGCCCTAGGCATGGGACGCCCCAGCCCATAGGTTTTGGGAGCCCCAGGCCTGTGGCGCCCCAGCCCTTAGGCTTTGGAACCCCAGGCATGGGGCGCACCAGCCCTTAGGCTTTGGGAGCCCCAGGCCTGGGGCGCCCCAACCCTTAGGCTTTGGGAGCCCCAGACCTGGGGCGCCCCAGCCCTTAGGCTTTGGGAGCGCCAGGCCTGGGGCGCCCCCACACTTAGGCTTAGGGAGCCCTCGGCCTGAGGCTCCCCACACCTTAAGCTTAGGGAGCCCCAGTCCTGAGGCGCCCCATTCCTTAGGCTTTGGGAGCCCCAGGCCTGGGGCGCCCCAGCCCTTAGGCTTTGGGAGGACCAGGCCTGGGACGCCCCTGACCATAGGTTTTGGGAGCCCCAGACCTGCGGCGCCCCAACCCTTAGGCTTTGGAACCCCAGGCATGGGGCGCCCCAGTCCTTAGGCTTTGGGAGCCCCAGACCTGGGGCGCCCCAGCCCTTAGGCTTTGGGAGCCCCAGGCCTGGGGGGCCCCAGCCCTTAGGCTTAGGGAGCGCAAGGCCAGGGTCGCCCCAGCCCTTAGGCTTAGAGAGCCCCAGACCTGGGGCCCCCCAGCAATTAGGCTTAGGGAGCCCAAGGCCTGGGGCATCCCAGCCCTCAGTATTTGGTATGGCCAGACCTGGGGCGCCCCAGGCATTAGTCTTAGGGAGCCCCAGGCCTGGGTCACCCCAGCCCTTAGGCTTAGGGAGACCCAGGCCTGGGGCGCCCCAGCCCTTAGGCTTAAGAAGCCCAAGGCCTGGGACGCCCCAGTCCTTAGGCTTTGATAGCTCCAGGTCTGGGGCGCCCCAGCCCTTAGTCTTAGTTAGCCCCAGGCCTGGGGTACCCCAGCCCTTAGGCTTTGGGAGCCCCAGGTCTGGGGCGCCCCAGCCCTAACGCTTAGGGAGCCCCAGACCTGGGGCGCCCTAGCCCTTAGTTTTTGGGAGCCCGAGGCCAGGTCGCCCCAGCCCTTAGTCTTTGGGAGCCCCAGACCTGGTGCGCCCCAGCCCTTAGGCTTTGGGAGCCCCAGGCCTGGGGTGCCTCAGCCCTTAGGCTTTGGGAAGCCCAGGACTGGGACGCCCCTGACCATAGATTTTGGGAGCCCCAGGCCTGCGGCGCCCCAACCCTTAGGCTTTGGAACCCCAGGCATGGGACGCCCCAGCCCTTAAGCTTTGGGAGGCCCCGGCCTCTTGCACCCAGCCCTTAGACTTAGGGAGAACCAGGCCTGGGACGCCACAGCCCTTATGCTTAGGGAGCCCCAGACCTGGGACGCCCCAGCCCTTAAGCTTAGGGAGCCCCAGCCCTTAAGATTAGGGAACCCGAGGCCTGGGGCGCCCTAGCCCTTAGGCTTAGGGAGTCCCAAGCCTGGGTCGCGCCAGCCCTTAGGCTTTGGAAGCCCCAGGCCTGAGGCGCCCCAGCCATTAGGCTTTGAGAGCCCCAGGTCTGGGGCGCCCCAGCCCTTAGGCTTAGAGAGCCCCAGACCTGGGGCGCCCTAGAAATTAGGCTTAGGGATCCCCATGCCTGGGGCGTCCCAGCCCTTAGGCTTAGGGTGCCCCAGGCCTGGGACGCCTCAGCCCTTGTGCTTTGGGAGCCCCAGGCCTGGGGCGCCCCAGCATTTAGGCTTTGGGAGCCCCAGGCCTGGTGAGCCCCAGCTCTTAGACTTAGGGAACCCCTGGCCTGAGGCGTCCCAGCACTTAGGCTTTGGGAGCCCCAGGCCTGGGGCGCCCCAGCCCTTAGACTTGGAGAACCCCAGACTTGGTGCACCCCAGCAATTAGGGTTAGGGAGCACTAGGCCTGGGTCGCCCCAGCCCTTAGGCTTATAGAGCCCCAGACATGCGCTGCCCCAGCAATTAGGCTTAGGGAGCACTAGGCCTGTGTGCCCCAGCCCTTACGCTTTGGGAGCCCCAGGCCTGGGGGGCCCCAGCCCTTAGGCTTAGGGAGCGCAAGGCCAGGGTCGCCCCAGCCCTTAGGCTTAGAGAGCCCCAGACCTGGTGAGCCCCAGCTCTTAGATTAGGGAGCCCCTATCATGGGGCACCCCAGCCCTTAGGCTTAGGGAGCCACAGGCCTGGTGCGCCCCAGCAAATAGGCTTAGGGAGCCCCAGGCCTGGGTCGCCCCAGCCCTCAGGCTTAGAGAGCCCCAGACATGTGGCCCCCAGCAATTAGGCTTAGGGAGCACCAGGCCTGTGGCGCCCCAGCCCTTGGGCTTAGAGAGTCCCAGGCTTGGGGCGCCCCAGCCCTTAGGCTTTGGGAGCCCCAGGCCTGGGGCGCCGCAGCCCTTGGGCTTTGAGAGACCCAGGCCTGGGGCCCCGTAGCCCTAAAGCTTAGGGACCCCCACACCTGGGGCGCACCAGCCCTGGGTCGCCCCAGCACTTAGCATTAGGGAGCCCCAGGCCTGGGGCACCCAGCCCTTAGGCTAAGTTAGCCCCAGTCCTGGGGCACCCCAGCCCTTAGGCTTTGGGAGCCCCAGGCCTGGGGCGCCCCAGCCCTAAGGCTTAGTGAGCCCCTGGCATGGGGCACCACAGCCCTTAGGCTGTGGGAGCCCAAGGCTTGGGGCGCCCCAGCCCTTAGGCTTAGGGAGCCCCAGGCCTGGGGCGCCCCAGCCCTTACGCTTTGGAGCCCCAGGGCTGGGGCATCCCCGCCCTTAGGTTTTGGGAGCCTGATGCCGTGGCGCCCAAGCCCTTAGGCTTTTGGAGCACCAGGACTGGGACACCCCAGCCCATAGGTTTTGGGAGCCCCAGGCCTGGGGCGCCCCAACCCTTAGGTTTTGGGAGCCTGAGGCCGGGTCACCCCAGACCTTAGTCTTCGGGAGCCCCCAGCTAGGTGCGCCTCAGCCCTTAGGCTTTGGGAGCCCTAGGCATGGGACGCCCCAGCCCATAGGTTTTGGGAGCCCCAGGCCTGTGGCGCCCCAGCCCTTAGGCTTTGGAACCCCAGGCATGGGGCGCACCAGCCCTTAGGCTTTGGGAGCCCCAGGCCTGGGGCGCCCCAACCCTTAGGCTTTGGGAGCCCCAGACCTGGGGCGCCCCAGCCCTTAGGCTTTGGGAGCGCCAGGCCTGGGGCGCCCCCACACTTAGGCTTAGGGAGCCCTCGGCCTGAGGCTCCCCACACCTTAAGCTTAGGGAGCCCCAGTCCTGAGGCGCCCCATTCCTTAGGCTTTGGGAGCCCCAGGCCTGGGGCGCCCCAGCCCTTAGGCTTTGGGAGGACCAGGCCTGGGACGCCCCTGACCATAGGTTTTGGGAGCCCCAGACCTGCGGCGCCCCAACCCTTAGGCTTTGGAACCCCAGGCATGGGGCGCCCCAGTCCTTAGGCTTTGGGAGCCCCAGACCTGGGGCGCCCCAGCCCTTAGGCTTTGGGAGCCCCAGGCCTGGGGGGCCCCAGCCCTTAGGCTTAGGGAGCGCAAGGCCAGGGTCGCCCCAGCCCTTAGGCTTAGAGAGCCCCAGACCTGGGGCCCCCCAGCAATTAGGCTTAGGGAGCCCAAGGCCTGGGGCATCCCAGCCCTCAGTATTTGGTATGGCCAGACCTGGGGCGCCCCAGGCATTAGTCTTAGGGAGCCCCAGGCCTGGGTCACCCCAGCCCTTAGGCTTAGGGAGACCCAGGCCTGGGGCGCCCCAGCCCTTAGGCTTAAGAAGCCCAAGGCCTGGGACGCCCCAGTCCTTAGGCTTTGATAGCTCCAGGTCTGGGGCGCCCCAGCCCTTAGTCTTAGTTAGCCCCAGGCCTGGGGTACCCCAGCCCTTAGGCTTTGGGAGCCCCAGGTCTGGGGCGCCCCAGCCCTAACGCTTAGGGAGCCCCAGACCTGGGGCGCCCTAGCCCTTAGTTTTTGGGAGCCCGAGGCCAGGTCGCCCCAGCCCTTAGTCTTTGGGAGCCCCAGACCTGGTGCGCCCCAGCCCTTAGGCTTTGGGAGCCCCAGGCCTGGGGTGCCTCAGCCCTTAGGCTTTGGGAAGCCCAGGACTGGGACGCCCCTGACCATAGATTTTGGGAGCCCCAGGCCTGCGGCGCCCCAACCCTTAGGCTTTGGAACCCCAGGCATGGGACGCCCCAGCCCTTAAGCTTTGGGAGGCCCCGGCCTCTTGCACCCAGCCCTTAGACTTAGGGAGAACCAGGCCTGGGACGCCACAGCCCTTATGCTTAGGGAGCCCCAGACCTGGGACGCCCCAGCCCTTAAGCTTAGGGAGCCCCAGCCCTTAAGATTAGGGAACCCGAGGCCTGGGGCGCCCTAGCCCTTAGGCTTAGGGAGTCCCAAGCCTGGGTCGCGCCAGCCCTTAGGCTTTGGAAGCCCCAGGCCTGAGGCGCCCCAGCCATTAGGCTTTGAGAGCCCCAGGTCTGGGGCGCCCCAGCCCTTAGGCTTAGAGAGCCCCAGACCTGGGGCGCCCTAGAAATTAGGCTTAGGGATCCCCATGCCTGGGGCGTCCCAGCCCTTAGGCTTAGGGTGCCCCAGGCCTGGGACGCCTCAGCCCTTGTGCTTTGGGAGCCCCAGGCCTGGGGCGCCCCAGCATTTAGGCTTTGGGAGCCCCAGGCCTGGTGAGCCCCAGCTCTTAGACTTAGGGAACCCCTGGCCTGAGGCGTCCCAGCACTTAGGCTTTGGGAGCCCCAGGCCTGGGGCGCCCCAGCCCTTAGACTTGGAGAACCCCAGACTTGGTGCACCCCAGCAATTAGGGTTAGGGAGCACTAGGCCTGGGTCGCCCCAGCCCTTAGGCTTATAGAGCCCCAGACATGCGCTGCCCCAGCAATTAGGCTTAGGGAGCACTAGGCCTGTGTGCCCCAGCCCTTACGCTTTGGGAGCCCCAGGCCTGGGGCGCCGCAGCCCTTAGGCTTTGGGAGCCCGAGGCCTGGGGCGCCGCAGCCCTTAGGCTTAGGGAGCCCCAGACCTGGGGCGCCACAGCCTTTAGCCTTAGGGAGCCCCAGGCCTGGGGCGCCCAGCCCTTATTCTTAGTTAGCCCCAGTCCTGGGGCGCCCCAGCCCTTATTCATAGTTAGCCCCAGGCCTAGGGCGCCCCAGCCCTTAGGCTTAGGGAGCCTCAGGCCTGGGGTGCCCCAGCACTAAGGCTTAGGGAGCCCCTGGCATGGGGCACCCCAGCCCTTAGGCTTAGGGAGCCCCAGGCCTGGGGCGCCCAAGCCCTTAGGCTTTGGGATCCCCAGACCTGGGGCGCCCCAGCCCTTAGACTTTGGGAGTGACAGGCCTGTGGCGCCCCAGGCCTTAGGCATTGGAACCCCAGTCATAGGGCGCCCCAGCCCTTAGGCTTTGGGAGCCCCAGGCCTGGGGCGCCCCAGCCCTTAGGCTTAGGGAGCCCCAGGCCTGGAGCGCCCCAGCCCTTAGGCTTAGCGAGCCCCAGGCCTGGGGCGCCCAATCCCTTAGGCTTTGGGAGCCCCAGGCCTGGAGCGCCCCAGCCCTTAGGCTTAGGGAGCCCCAGGCCTGGGGTGCCCCAGCCCTTAGGCTTAGGGAGCCCCAGGCCTGGAGCGCCCCAGCCCTTAGGCTTTGGGAGCGCCAGGCCTGTGGCGCCACAGCCCTTAGGCTTTGGGAGCCCCAGGCAAGGGACGCCCAAGCCCATAGGTTTTGGGAGCGCCAGGCCTTGGGCGCCCCCGCCATTAGGCGTAGTGAGCCCCAGGCCTAGTGAGCCCCAACTCTTAGGCTTAGGGAGACCCAGGCCTGGGTCGCCCCACCCCTTAGGCTTAGAAAGCCCCAGATTTGGGGTTCCCCAGCAATTAGGCTTACGGAGCCCCAGGCCTGGGGCGCCCCAACCCTTAGGGTTTGGGAACCCCAGTCCTGGGAGCGCCCCAGCCTTTAGGCTTAGGGAACCCCAGGCCTGTTGCACTCCAGCCCTTAGGTTTAGGGAGCCCCAGGCCTGGGTCGCCCCTGCCCTTAGGCTTTGGGAGCCCCAGGCCTGGGGCGCCCCAGCCCCTCGGCTTAGGTTGCCCCAGGCCTGGGGCGCCCCAGCCCGTAGATTTGGGAGCCCCAGGCCTGGTGTGCCCCAGCCCTTAGACTTTGGGAACCCCAGGCCAGGGCGCCCCCGCCCTTAGGCGTAGGCATTCCCAGGCCTGGTGAGCTCTAGCTCTTAGACATATGTAGCCCCTGGCCCCGGGTGCCCCAGCACTTAGGCTAAGGGAGCCCCATGCCTGGGGCGCCCCAGCACTTAGGCTTAGGGAGCCCCAGGCCTAGGACGCCTCAGCCCTTAGGTTTTGGGAGCCCCAGGCATCAGGCGCCTCAGCCCTTAGGTTTTGGGAGCCCCAGGCCTGGGGCGCCCCAGCTCTTAGGATTTGGGAGCCCCAGGCCTGGGGCGCCCCAGCCCTTAGGCTTAGGGAGCCTCAGGCCAGGGTCGCCCCAGCAATTAGGCTTAAGGAGCCCCTGGCCTGGGGCGTACAGCCCTTAGGCTTTGGGAACCCCAGTCCTGGGCCGCCCCAGTCTTAGACTTAGGGAGCCTCAGGCCTGTGTCGCCCCAGCCCTTAGGCTTAGGGAGCCCCAGGCCCGTCGCCCCAGCCCTTAGACTTTGGGAGCCCCAAGCCTGGGGTGCCCCAGCCCTTAGGCTTAGGGAGCCCCAGGACTGAGGCGCCCCAGCCTTTAGGCTTTGGGAGCTCCAGGCCTGGGGCGCCCCAGCACTTAGGCTTAGGGATCCCGAGGCCTGAGGCGCCCCAGCCCTTAGGCTTAGGGAGCCCCAGGCCTGGGGCGCCCAATCCCTTAGGCTTTGGGAGCCCCAGGTCTGGGACGCCCCAGCCCTTAGGCTTTGGGAACCCCAGGGCTGGGACGACGCAGCCCTTAGTCTTTGGGATCTCCTGGCCTGGGGCGCCCCAGCCCTTAAGCTTAGGGAGCCCCATCCTGGGGCGCCCCAGCCCTTAGGCTTAGGGTGCCCCAGGCCCGGGGCGCCACAGCCCTTAGGCTTAGGGAGCCCCAGACCTGGGGCGCCCATCCCTTAGGCTTAGTTAGCCCTAGTCCTGGGACGCCCCAGCCCTTAGTCTTAGGGAGCCTCAGGCCTGGGGCGCCCCAGCCCTAAGGCTTACAGAGCCCCAGGCCTGGGGCGCCCCAGCTCTTAAGCTTGGGAGCCCCAGGCCTGTAGCACCCCAGCCCTTAGGCTTAGGGAGCCCCAGGCCTGGGGGGCCGCAGCCTTTAGGCTTTTTGAGCCCCAGGCCTGGGGCGCCGCAGCCCTTAGGCTTTGGGAGCCCCAGGCTTGGGGCGCCGCAGACCTTAGGCATAGGGAGCCCTAGACCTGGGGCGCCCCAGCCTTTAGGCTTAGGGAGCCCCATGCCTGTGGCGCCCCAGCCCTTAGACTTAGGGTGCCCCAGGCCTGGGACGCCTCAGCAATTAGGCTAAGGGAGCCCCAGGCCTGCGTCGCCCCAGCCCTTAGGCTTAGAGAGCCCCAGACATGCGGTGCCCCAGCAATTAGGCTTAGGCAGCCCCAGGCCTGGGGCGCCCCAGCCATTAGACTTAGGGAGCCCCAGGCCTGGGGCGCCCCAGCCCTTAGGCTTTGTGAGCCCCAGGCCAGGGACTCCTCATTCCTTGGGTTTTGGGAGCCCCAGGCCTCGGGCGCCCCAGCCCTTGGGCTTAGAGAGTCCCAGACCAGGGGTGCCCCAGCCTTTAGGCTTTTCGAGCCCCAGGCCTGGGGCGCCTCCGCCCTTACGCTTTGGGAACCCCAAGCCTTGGGGCGCCCTAGCCCTTAGGCTTAAGTAGCCCCACACCTGGGGCGCCCCAGCCCTTAGACTTAAGGAGCCCCTGCCCTGTGGCGCCCCAGCACTTAGGCTTAGGGAGCCCCAGGCCTGGGTCGCCCCAGCCCTTAGGCTTAGAGAGCCCCAGACATGCGGCGCCCCAGCAATTAGGATTAGGCAGCCCCAGCCCTGGGGCGCCCCAGCCCTTAGGCTTAAGTAGCCCCAGACCTGGGGCGCCCCAGCCCTTAGGCTTTGAAACCCCAGGCCTGGGGCGCCCCAGCCCTGAGGCTTTGGGAGCACCAGGCCTGTGGCGCACCAGCCCTTAGGATTTGGGAGCCTCAGGCCTGCGACGCCCCAACCCTTAAGCTTTTGGAGCCTCAGGCATCTGCGCCCCAGCCCTTAGTTTTAGGGAGCCCCAGGCCTGGTGAGCCCCAGCTCTTAGACGTAGGAAGCCCCAGGCCAGGGTCGCCCCAGCCCTTAGGCTTATTGAGCCCCAGACCTGGGGCGCCCCAGCCCTTAGGCTTAGGGAACCCCAGGCCTGTGGCGCTCCAGCCCTTAGGCTTAGGGAGCCCCAGGCCTGGGTCGCCCCAGCCCTTAGGCTTTGGGACCCCAAGCCTGGGGCGCCCCAGCCATTAGAATTAGGGATGCCCAGGCCTGGGGCGCCCCAGCCCTTAGGCTTTGGATCCCCAGTCCTGGGGCGCCCCAGCCTTTAAGCTTAGGGAACCCCAGGCCTCTGGCGCTCCAGCCCTTAGGCTTAGGGAGCCCCAGGCCTGTGTCGCCCCAGCCCTTAGGCTTTGGGAGCCCCAAGCCTGGGGCGCCCCAGTCCTTAGGCTTAGGGAGCCCCAGGCCTGAGGTGCCCCAGCCTTTAGGCTTTGGGAGCCCCAGCACTGGGGCGCCCCAGCCCTTAGGCTTTGGGAGCCCCAGGCCTGGGGCTCCGCAGCCCTTAGGCTTTGGGAGCCCCAGGCCTGGGGCACCCCAGCCCTTAGGCTTAGGGAGTCCCAGGCCTGGGGCGCCCCACATTTTAGGCTTACGGTGCCCCAGGCCAGGGACGCCTCAGCCCTTGGGCTTTGGGAGCCCCAGGCCTTGGGCGCCCCATCCCTTAGGCTTTGAGAGCCCCAGGCCTGGTGAGCCCCAGCTCTTAGGCTTAGGGAGCCCCTGATCTGAGGCGCCCCAGCCCTTAGTCTTACAGAGCCCCAGACCTGGTGCGCCCCAGCATTTAGGCTTAGGGAGCTCCAGGCCTGGGCCACCCCAGGCCTTAGGCTTAGAGAGCCCCAGACATGCGGGGCCCCAGCAATTAGGCTTAGGCAGCCCCAGGCCTGGGGCGCCCCAGCCATTAGACTTAGGGAGCCCCAGGCCTTGGGCACCCCAGCCCTTAAGCTTTGTGAGCCCCAGGCCTGGGACTCCTCATTCCTTGGGCTTTGGGAGCCCCAGGCCTCGGGCGCCCCAGCCATTGGGCTTAGAGAGTCCCAGGCCTGGGGTGCCCCAGCCCTTAGGCTTAGGGAGCCCCACCCTGGGGCGCCCCAGCCCTTATGCTTTGGAAGCCCCAGGCCTGGGACGCCCCAGCCCTTAGGCTTTGGGAGCTGAGGCGTGGCGCCCCAGCCCTTAGGCTTAAGTAGCCCCACACCTGGGGCGCACCAGCCCTTAGGATTTGGAACCCCAGGCCTAGGGCGCCCCAGCCTTAAGGATTAGCGAACCCCATGCCTGGGGCGCCCCAGCCCTTAGGCTTAGGGAGCCCCAGGCCTGGGGGGCCGCAGCCTTTAGGCTTTTTGAGCCCCAGGCCTGGGGCGCCGCAGCCCTTAGGCTTTGGGAGCCCCAGGCTTGGGGCGCCGCAGACCTTAGGCTTAGGGAGCCCTAGACCTGGGGCGCCCCAGCCCTGGGTCTCCCCAGCCCTTAGCCTTAGGTAGCCCCAGGCCTCAGGCGCCTAGGCATTAGGCTTAGTTAGCCACAGTCCTGGGGCGCCCCAGCCTTTAGGCTTTGGGAGCCCCAGGCCTAGGGAGCCCCAGTCCTTAGGCTTAGGGAGTCCCAGGCCTGTGGCGCCCGAGCCCTTAATCCTGTTAGCCTCAGGCCTGGGGCGCCCAGCCCTTAAGCCTGGGAGCCTCAGGCCTGGGGCGCCCCAACCCTTAGGCTTTGGGAGTACCAAGACTGGGATTGCCCAGCACACAGGTTTTTTGAGACCCAGGCCTGGGGCGCCCCAGCCCTTAGGCTTAAGTAAGACCAGAACTGGGGCGCCCCAGCCTTTAGGCTTTGGGAGCCCCATGCCTGCGGCGCCCCAGCCCTTAGGCTTAGGGTGCCCCAGGCCTGGGACGCCTCAGCAATTAGGCTTAGGGAGCCCCAGGCCTGGGTCGCCCCAGCCCTTAGGCTTAGAGAACCCCAGACATGTGGCGCCCCAGCAATTAGGCTTAGGCAGCCCCAGGCCTTAGGCTTTGTGAGCCCCAGGCCTGGGACTCCTCATTCCTTGGGTTTTGGGAGCCCCTGGCCTCGGGCGCCCCAGCCCTTGGGCGTAGAGAGTCCCAGACCTGGGGTGCCCCATCCCTTAGGCTTTTCGAGCCCCAGGCCTGGGGCGCCCCCGCCCTTACGCTTTGGGAGCCCCAGGCTTGGGGCGCCCCAGCCTTAGGCTTAGGGAGCCCCAGGCCTGGTGAGCCCCAGCTCTTTAACTTAGTGAGCACCCGCCTGGGGAGCCCCAACACTTAGGCTTAGGGAGCCCCAGGACAGGGGTGTCCCAGCCTTTAGGCTTAGGGAGCCCCACCCTGGGTTTGCCCAGCCCTTAGGTTTTAGGAGCCCCAGGCCTGGGGTGCCCCAGCCCTTAAGTTTTGGGAGCCCCAGGCCTGGGGCGCCCTGCCCTTAGGCTTTGGGAGCCCCAGGCCTGGGGCGCCGCAGCCCTTAGGCTTTGGGAGCCCCAGGCTTGGGGCGCCGCAGCGCTTAAGCTTTTGGAGCCCCAGGCATGGGCGCCCCAGACCTTAGTTTTAGGGAGCCCCAGTCCTGGGGCGCCCCAGCCATTAGGCTTTGGGAGCCCCAGGCCAGGGACGCCAAGCCCATAGTTTTTGGAAGCGCCAGGCCTGGGGCACCCCCGCCATTAGGCTTAGGGAGCCCCAGGCCTGGTGAGCCCCAGCTCTTAGACTTAGGGAGCCCCAGGCCAGGGTCGCCCCAGCCCTTAGGCTTATTGATCCCCAGACCTGAGGCGCCCCAGCAATTAGGCTTAAGGAGCCCAAGGCCTGGGTTGTCCCATCCCTTAAGCTTAGAAAGCCCCAGACCTGGGGCGCCCCAGCAATTAGGCTTAGGGAGCCCCAGGCCTGGGGCGCCACAGCCCTTAGGATTAGGGATGCCCATGCCTGGGGCACCCCAGCCCTTAGGCTTTGGGAACCCCAGTCCAGGGGCGCCCCAGCCCTTAGGCTTAGGGAACGCCAGGCCTGTGGCGCTACAGCCCTTAGGCTTAGGAAGCCCCAGGCCTGGGTCGCCCCAGCCTTAAGGCTTTGGGAACCCCAGTCCAGGGCGCCCCAGCCTTTAGGCTTAGGGAACCCCAGGCCTGTGGCGCTCCAGCCCTTAGGCTTAGGGAGCCCCAGGCCTGGGTCGCCCCAGTCCTTAGGCTTTGGGAGCCCCAGTCCTGGGGCACCCCAGCCCTTAGGCTTTGGGAGCCCCAGGCCTGGGGCTCTGCAGCCCTTAGGTTTTAGGAGCCCCAGGCCTGGGGCTCCGCAGCCCTTAGGCTAAGGGATCCACAGACCTTGGCCGCCCCAGCCGTGGGTCGCCCCAGCCCTTAGCCTTAGGGAGCCCCAGGCCAGGGGCTCCCAGAACTTAAGCTTAGTTAGCCCCAGTCCTGGGGCGCCACAGCCCTTAGGATTTGGGAGCCCCAGGCCTAGGGCACCCCAGCCATTAGGCTTAGGGAGCCTCAGGCCAGGGGCGCCCCAGCCCTTAGGCTTTGGGAGCCCGAGGCCGTGGCGCCCAAGCCCTTAGGCTTTGGGAGGACAGGCCTGGTGAGCCCCAGCTCTTAGACTTAGGGAGCCCCTGATCTGAGGCATCCCAGCCCTTAGTCTTACAGAGCCCCTGACCTGGTGCGCCCCAGCATTTAGGCTTAGGGAGTCCCAGGCCTGGGGCACCCCAGCCCTTAAGCCTGTTAGCCTAAGGCCTGGGGCGCCCCAGCCCTTAAGCCTGGGAGACTCAGGTCTGGGGCGTCCCAACCCTTAGGCTTTGGGAGCACCAGGACTGGGACGGCCCAGCACATAGGTTTTTTGAGCCCCAGGCCTGGGGCGCCCCAGCCCTTAGGCTTAAGTATGCCCAGACATGGGGCGCCCCAGCTTTTAGGCTTAGGGAGCCCCATGCCTGCGGCGCCCCAGCCCTTAGGCTTAGGGTGCCCCAGGCCTGGGACGCCTCAGCAATTAGGCTTAGGGAGCCCCAGGCCTGGGTCACCCCAGCCCTTAGGCTTAGAGAGCCCCAGACATGCGGCGCCCCAGCAATTAGGCTTAGGCAGCCCCAGGCCTCGGGAGCCCCAGCCATTAGACTTAGGGAGCCCCAGGCCTGGGGTGCCCCAGCATTTAGGCTTTGTGAGCCCCGGGCCAGGGACTCTTCATTCCTTGGGTTTTGGGAGCCCCAGGCCTCGGGCGCCCCAGCCCTTGGGCTTAGAGAGTCCCAGACCTGGGGTGCCCCAGCCCTTAGGCTTTTCAAGCCCCAGGCTTGGGGCACCTCCGCCCTTACGCTTTGGGAGCCCCAGGCCTTGGGGCGCCCCAGCCCTTAGGCTTAAGTAGCCCCTCACCTGGGGCTCCCCAGCCCTTAGGCTTAGGGAGCCCCATGCCTGCGGCGCCCCAGCCCTTAGGCTTAGGGAGTCCCAGGCCTGTGGCGCCCGAGCCCTTAAGCCTGTTAGCCTCAGGCCTGGGGCGCCCCAGCCCTTAAGCCTGGGAGCCTCAGGCCTGGGGCGCCCCAACCCTTAGGCTTTGGGAGCACCAGGACTGGGACGGCCCAGCATATAGGTTTTTTGAGCCCCAGGCCTGGGGCGCCCCAGCCCTTAGGCTTAAGTAAGCCCAGACCTGGGGCGCCCCAGTCTTTAGGCTTAGGGAGCCCCATGCCTGCGGCGCCCCAGCCCTTAGACTTAGGGTGCCCCAGGCCTGGGACGCCTCAGCAATTAGGCTTAGGGAGCCCCAGGCCTGGGTCGCTCCAGCCCTTAAGCTTAGAGAGCCCCAGACATGTGGCGCCCCAGCAATTAGGCTTAGGCAGCCCCAGGCCTGGGGCGCCCCAGCCCTTAGGCTTTGTGAGCCCCAGGTGGGACTCCTCATTCCTTGGGTTTTGGGAGCCCCAGGCTTCGGGCGCCCCAGCCCTTGGGCTTAGAGAGTCCCAGACCTGGGTTGCCCCATCCCTTAGGCTTTTCGAGCCCCAGGCCTGGGGCGCCCCCGCCCTTACGCTTTGGGAGCCCCAGGCTAGGGGCGCCCCAGCCCTTACGCTTAGGGAGCCCCAGGCCTGGTGAGCCCCAGCTCTTTAACTTAGTGAGCCCCAGCCTGGGGAGCCCCAGCCCTTAGGCTTTAGGAGCCCCAGGCCTGGGGTGCCCCAGCCCTTAAGTTTTGGGAGCCCCAGGCCTGGGGCGCCCCAGCCCTCTAGGCTTTGGGAGCCCCAGGCCTGGGGCGCCGCAGCCCTTAGCCTTAGATAGCCCCAGGCCTGGGGCGCCCAGCACTTAGACTTAGTTAGCCCCAGTCCTGGGGTGCCCCAGCCCTTAGGCTTTGGGAGCCCCAGGACTAGGGCGCCCCAGCCCTTAGGCTTAGAGAGTCTCAGGCCAGGGGCGCCCCAGCCCTTAGGCTTTGGGGGCCCGAGGCCGTGGCGCCCAAGCCCTTAGGCTTTGGGAGCCCTAGGCCTGGGGCGCTACAGCCCTTAGGCTTTGGGAGCCCAAGGACTGGGGCGCCTCAGCCATTAGGCTTTGGGAGCACCAGGATTGGGATGCCCCAGCCCATAGGTTTTCGGAGCCCCAGGCTGGAGCGCCCCAGCACTTAGGCTTAAGTAGCCCCAGACCTGGGGCACCCCAGCACTTAGGCTTTGGAACCCCAGGCCTGGGGCGCCCCAGCCTTAAGGCTTAGGGAGCCCCAGGCCTGGGGCGCCCCAGAACTTAGGCTTTGGGAGTGCCAGGACAGTGGCGCCCCAGCCTTTAGTATTTGGGAGCCCCAGGCCTGCGACGCCACAACCCTTACGCTTTTGGAGCCCTAGGCATGGGCGCCCAAGACCTTAGTTTTAGGGAGCCCCAGTCCTGGGGCGCCCCAGCCATTAAGATTTGGGAGCCCCAGGCCAGGGACGCCAAGCCCATAGTTTTTGGAAGCGCCAGGCCTGGGGCGCACCCGCCATTAGGCGTAGGGAGCTCCAGGCCTGGTGAGCCCCAGCTCTTAGAGTTAGGGAGCCCCAGGCCAGGTTCGCCCCAGCCCTTAGGCTTATTGAGCCCGAGACCTGAGGCGCCCCAGCAATTAGGCTTAAGGAGCCCCAGGCCTGGTGAGCCCCAGCTCTTAGACTTAGGGAGCCCCAGGCCAGGGTCGCCCCAGCCCTTAGGCTTATTGAGCCCGAGACCTGAGGCGCCCCAGCAATTAGGCTTAAGGAGCCCCAGGCCTGGGTTGCCCCAGCCCTTAAGCTTAGAAAGCCCCAGACCTGGGGCGCCCCAGCAATTAGGCTTAGGGAGCCCCAGGCCTGGGGCGCCACAGCCCTTAGGATTAGGGATGCCCAGGCCTGGGGCACCCCAGCCCTTAGGCTTTGGGAACCCCAGTCCTGGGGCGCCCCAGCCCTTAGGCTTAGGGAACCCCAGGCCTGTGGCGCTACAGCCCTTAGGCTTAGGGAGCCCAGGCCTAGGTCGCCCAAGCCCTTAGGCTTTGGGAGCCCCAAGCCTGGGGCGCCCCAGCCCTTAGGATTGGGGATGTCAAAGCCTGGAGCGCCCCAGCCTTAAGGCTTTGGGAACCCCAGTCCTGCGGCGCCCCAGCCTTTAGGCTTAGGGAACCCCAGGCCTGTGGCGCTCCAGCCCTTAGGCTTAGGGAGCCCCAGGCCTGGGTCGCCCCAGCCCTTAGGCTTTGGGAGCCCCAGTCCTGGGGCGCCCCAGCCTTTAGGCTTTGGGAGCTCCAGGGTAGGGCGCCCCAGCCCTTAGGCTTATGGAGCCTCAGGCCTGGGGCGCCCCAGCCCTAAAGCTTAGGGAGCCCCTGGCATGGGGCACCCCAACCCTTAGGCTGTGGGAGCCCAAGGCGTAGGGCGACCCAGCCCTTAGGCTTAGGGAGTCCCAGGCCTGGGGCGCCGCAGCCCTTATGCTTAGGGAGCCCCAGACCTTGGCCGCCCCAGCCGTGGGTCGCCCCAGCCCTTAGCCTGAGATAGCCCCAGGCCTGAGGCTCCCAGGCTTAAGGGCTGGGGCGCCCCAGGCCTTAGGCTTTGGGAGCACCAGGACTGGGACGGCCCAGCACATAGGTTTTTTGATCCCCAGGCCTGGGGCGCCCCAGCCCTTAGGCTTAAGTAAGCCCAGAACTGGGGCACTCCAGCCTTTAGGCTTAGGGAGCCCCATGCCTGTGGCGCCCCAGCCCGTAGGATTAGGGTGCCCCAGGCCTGGGATGCCTCAGCAATTAGGCTTAGAGAGCCCCAGGCCTGGGGCGCCCCAGCACTTAGGGTTTGGGAGTCCCAGGCCTGGTGAGCCCCAGCTCTTAGATTTAGGGAGCCCCCGGCCTGAGGCGCCCCAGCACTTATGATTAGGGAGCCCCAGGCCAGGGTCGCCCCAGCCCTTAGGCTTAGAGAGCCCCAGACATGTGGCGCCCCAGCAATTAGGCTTAGGCAGCCCCAGGCCTGGGGCGCCCCAGCCATTAGACTTAGGGAGCCTCATGCCTGGGGCGCCCCAGCCCTTAGCCTTTGTGAGCCCCAGGCCTGGAACTCCTCATTCCTTGGGTTTTGGGAGCCCCAGGCCCGGGCGCCCCAACCCTTGGGCTTAGAGAGTCACAAGCCTGGGGTACCCCAGCCCTTAGGCTTAGGGAGCCCCACCCTGGGGCGCCCCAGCCCTTAGGCTTTGGGAGCCCCAGGCCTGGGGCGCCGCAGCCTTTAGGCTTAGGGAGCCCCAGGCCTGGGGTTCCCCAGCCCTTAGGCTTAGGGAGCCTCACTCCTGGGGCGCCCCAGCCCTGGGTCTCCCCAGCCTTTAGCCTTAGGGAGCCCCAGGCCTGAGGCGCCCAGCCATTAGGCTTAGTTAGCCACAGTTGGGGCGCCCCAGGCTTTAGGCTTTGTGAGCCCCAGGCCTAGGGCGCCCCAGCCCTTAGGATTGGGGATGCCCAGGCCTGGGGCGCCCACGCCCTTTCACTTTGGGAGCCCCAGACTTTGGCCGCCCCAGCCGTGGGTCGCCCCAGCCCTTAGGCTTTGTGAGTCCCAGGCCTGGGACTCCTCATTCCTTGGGCTTTGGGAGCCCCAGGCCTCGGGCGCCCCAGCCCTTGGGCTTAGAGAGTCCCGGGCCTGGGGTGCCCCACCCCTTAGGCTTTTCAAGCCCCAGGCCTGGGGCGCCCCCGCCCTGACACTTTGGGAGCCCCAGGCTTTGGGCGCCCCAACCCTAAGGCTTAGGGAGGCCCAGGCCTGGTGAGCCCTAGCTCTTTAACTTAGGAAGCCCCTGGCCTGGGGCGCCCCAACATTTAGGCTTAGGGAGCCCCAGGCCTGGGGTGCCCCAGCCTTTATGCTTAGGGAGCCCCACCCTGGGGTTCCCCAGCCCTTTGGCTTTAGGAGCCCCAGGCATGGGGCGCCCCAGCCCTTAGGTTTTGGGAGCCCAAGGCCTGGGGCGCCGCAGCCCTTAGGCTTTGGGAGCCCCAGGCCTGGGGCTCCACAGCCCTTAGGCTAAGTGATCCCCAGACCTTGGCCGCCCCAGCCGTGGGTCGCCCCAGCCCTTAGCCTTAGGGAGCCCCAGGCCAGGGGCTCCCAGCACTTAGGCTTAGTTAGCCCCAGTCCTGGGGCGCCCCAGCCCTTAGGCTTTGGGAGCCCCAGGCCTAGGCCACCCCAGACATTAGGCTTAGGGAGCCTCAGGCCAGGGGCGCCCCAGCCCTTAGGCTTTGGGAGCCCAAGGACTGGGGCGCCCCAGCCCTTAGGCTTTGGGAGCACCAGGACTGGGATGCCCCAGCCCATAGGTTTTGGGAGCCCCAGCCCTGGGGCGCCCCAGCCCTTAGGCTTAAGTAGCCCCAGACCTGGGGCGCCCCAGCCCTTAGGCTTTGAAACCCCAGGCCTGGGGCGCCCCAGCCCTGAGGCTTTGGGAGCGCCAGACCTGTGGCGCACCAGGCCTTAGGATTTGGGAGCCCCAGGCCTGCGACGCCCCAACCCTTAAGCTTTTGGAGCCTCAGGCATCTGCGCCCCAGCCCTTAGTTTTAGGGAGCACCAGGCCTGGGGCGCCAAAGCCCTTCGGCTTTGGGAGCCCCAGGACGGGGGCGCCCCAGCCATTAGGCTTAGGGAGCCTCAGGCCAGGGGGGCCCCAGCCCTTAGGCTTTGGGAGCCCGAGGCCGTGGCACCCAAGCCCTTAGGCTTTGGGAGCCCCAGGCCTGGGGCGCTCCAGCCCTTAGGCTTTGGGAGCCCAAGGACTGGGGCGCCCCAGCCCTTAGGCTTATTGAGCCCCAGACCTGGGGCGCCCCAGCCCTTAGGCTTAGGGAACCCCAGGCCTGTGGCGCTCCAGCCCTTAGGCTTAGGGAGCCCCAGGCCTGGGTCGCCCCAGCCCTTAGGCTTTGGGAGCCCCAAGCCTGGGGCGCCCCAGCCTTAGGTTTATGGATGTCAGGCCTGGGGCGCCCCAGCCCTTAGGATTTGGGAACCCCAGTCCTGGGGCTCCCCAGCCCTTAGGCTTAGGGAACCCCAGGCCTGTGGCGCTCCAGCCCTTAGGCTTAGGGAGCCCCAAGCCTGGGGCGCCCCAGCCTTTAGGATTAGGGATGCCCAGGCCTGGGGCGCCCCAGCCCTTAGCCTTTGGGAACCCCAGTCCTGGGGCGCCCCAGCCGTTAGGCTTAGGGAACCCCAGGCCTATGGCGCTCCAGCCCTTAGGCTTAGGGAGCCCCAGGCCTGGGTCGCCCCAGCCCTTAGGCTTTGGGAGCCCCAAGCCTGGGGCGCCCCAGCCCTTAGGATTAGGGATGCCCAGGCCTGGGGCGCCCCAGCCCTTAGGCTTTGGGAACCCCAGGCCTGTGGCGCTCCAGCCCTTAGGCTTAGGGAACCCTAGTCCTGTGTCGCCCCAGCCCTTAGGCTTTGGGAGCCCCAAGCCTGGGCCGCCCCAGTCCTTAGGCTTAGGGAGCCCCAGGCCTGAGGCGCCCCAGCCTTTAGGCTTTGGGAGCCCCAGGTCTGGGGCGCCCCAGTACTTAGGTTTGGGAGCCCCAGGCCTGGGGCTCCACAGCCCTTAGGCTTAGGGAGCCCCACCCTGGGGCGCCCCAGCCCTTAGGCTTTGGGAGCCCCAGGCCTGGGGCGCCGCAGCCTTTAGGCTTAGGGAGCCCCAGGCCTGGGGTACCCCAGCCCTTAGGCTTAGGGAGCCTCACTCCTGGGGCGCCCCAGCCCTGGGTCTCCCCAGCCTTTAGCCTTAGGGAGCCCCAGGCCTGACGCGCCCAGCCATTAGGCTTAGTTAGCCACAGTTGGGGCGCCCCAGGCTTTAGGCTTTGTGAGCCCCAGGCCTAGGGCGCCCCAGCCCTTAGGATTGGGGATGCCCAGGCCTGGGGCGCCCACGCCCTTTCACTTTGGGAGCCCCAGACTTTGGCCGCCCCAGCCGTGGGTCGCCCCAGCCCTTAGGCTTTGTGAGTCCCAGGCCTGGGACTCCTCATTCCTTGGGCTTTGGGAGCCCCAGGCCTCGGGCGCCCCAGCCCTTGGGCTTAGAGAGTCCCAGGCCTGGTGTGCCCCAGACCTTAGACTTTTCAAGCCCCAGGCCTGGGGCGCCCCCGCCCTGACACTTTGGGAGCCCCAGGCTTTGGGCGCCCCAACCCTAAGGCTTAGGGAGGCCCAGGCCTGGTGAGCCCTAGCTCTTTAACTTAGGGAGCCCCTGGCCTGGGGCGCCCCAACATTTAGGCTTAGGGAGCCCCAGGCCTGGGGTGCCCCAGCCTTTATGCTTAGGGAGCCCCACCCTGGGGTTCCCCAGCCCTTTGGCTTTAGGAGCCCCAGGTATGGGGCGCCCCAGCCCTTAGGTTTTGGGAGCCCAAGGCCTGGGGCGCCGCAGCCCTTAGGCTTTGGGAGCCCCAGGCCTGGGGCTCCGCAGCCCTTAGGCTAAGTGATCCCCAGACCTTGGCCGCCCCAGCCGTGGGTCGCCCCAGCCCTTAGCCTTAGGGAGCCCCAGGCCAGGGGCTCCCAGCACTTAGGCTTAGTTAGCCCCAGTCCTGAGGCGCCCCAGCCCTTAGGCTTTGGGAGCCCCAGGCCTAGGCCACCCCAGACATTAGGCTTAGGGAGCCTCAGGCCAGGGGCGCCCCAGCCCTTAGGCTTTGGGAGCCCAAGGACTGGGGCGCCCCAGCCCTTAGGCTTTGGGAGCACCAGGACTGGGATGCCCCAGCCCATAGGTTTTGGGAGCCCCAGCCCTGGGGCGCCCCAGCCCTTAGGCTTAAGTAGCCCCAGACCTGGGGCGCCCCAGCCCTTAGGCTTTGAAACCCCAGGCCTGGGGCGCCCCAGCCCTGAGTCTTTGGGAGCGCCAGACCTGTGGCGCACCAGCCCTTAGGATTTGGGAGCCCTAGGCCTGCGACTCCCCAACCCTTAAGCTTTTGGAGCCTCAGGCATCTGCGCCCCAGCCCTTAGTTTTAGGGAGCACCAGGCCTGGGGCGCCAAAGCCCTTCGGCTTTGGGAGCCCCAGGACGGGGGCGCCCCAGCCATTAGGCTTAGGGAGCCTCAGGCCAGGGGGGCCCTAGCCCTTAGGCTTTGGGAGCCCGAGGCGGTGGCACCCAAGCCCTTAGGCTTTGGGAGCCCCAGGCCTGGGGCGCTCCAGCCCTTAGGCTTTGGGAGCCCAAGGACTGGGGCGCCCCAGCCCTTAGGCTTATTGAGCCCCAGACCTGGGGCGCCCCAGCCCTTAGGCTTAGGGAACCCCAGGCCTGTGGCGCTCCAGCCCTTAGGCTTAGGGAGCCCCAGGCCTGGGTCGCCCCAGCCCTTAGGCTTTGGGAGCCCCAAGCCTGGGGCGCCCCAGCCTTAGGTTTACGGATGTCAGGCCTGGGGCGCCCCAGCCCTTAGGATTTGGGAACCCCAGTCCTGGGGCTCCCCAGCCCTTAGGCTTAGGGAACCCCAGGCCTGTGGCGCTCCAGCCCTTAGGCTTAGGGAGCCCCAAGCCTGGGGTGAACCAGCCTTTAGGATTAGGGATGCCCAGGCCTGGGGCGCCCCAGCCCTTAGGCTTTGGGAACCCCAGTCCTGGGGCGCCCCAGCCGTTAGGCTTAGGGAACCCCAGGCCTATGGCGCTCCAGCCCTTAGGCTTAGGGAGCCCCAGGCCTGGGTCGCTCCAGCCCTTAGGCTTTGGGAGCCCCAAGCCTGGGGCGCCCCAGCCCTTAGGATTAGGGATGCCCAGGCCTGGGGCGCCCCAGCCCTTAGGCTTTGGGAACCCCAGGCCTGTGGCGCTCCAGCCCTTAGGCTTAGGGAACCCCAGTCCTGTGTCGCCCCAGCCCTTAGGCTTTGGGAGCCCCAAGCCTGGGGCGCCCCAGTCCTTAGGCTTAGGGAGCCCCAGGCCTGAGGTTCCCCAGCCTTTAGGCTTTGGGAGCCCCAGGACTGGGGCGCCCCAGTACTTAGGCTTTGGGAGCCCCAGGCCTGGGGCTCCGCAGCCCTTAGGCTTTGGGAGCCCCAGGCCTGGGGCAACCCAGCCCTTAGGCTTAGGGAGTCCCAGGCCTGGGGCGCCCCACACTTTAGGCTTAGGGTGCCCCAGGCCAGGGACGCCTCAGCCCTTGGGCTTTGGGAGCCCCAGGCCTTGGGCGCCCTAGCACTTAGGCTTTGAGAGCCCCACGCCTGGTGAGCCCCAGCTCTTAGACTTAGGGAGCCCCTGATCTGAGGCGCCACAGCCCTTAGTTTTACAGAGCCCCAGACCTGTTGTGCCCCAGTCCTTAGGCTTAGGGAGTCCCAGGCCTGGGGCGCCCCAGCCCTTAAGCCTGTTAGCCTCAGGCCTGGGGCGCCCCAGCCCTTAAGTCTGGGAGCCTCAGGCCTAGGGCGCCCCAACCCTTAGGCTTTGGGAGCACCAGGACTGGGACGGCCCAGCACATAGGTTTTTTGAGCCCCAGGCCTGGGGCGCCCCAGCCTTTAGGCTTAAGTAAGCCCAGACCTGGGGCGCCCCAGCCTTTAGGCTTAGGGAGCCCCATGCCTGCAGCGCCCCAGCCCTTAGGCTTAGGGTGCCCCAGGCCTGGGACGCCTCAGCAATTAGGCTTAGGGAGCACCAGGCCTGGGTCGCCCCAGCCCTTAGGCTTAGAGAGCCCCAGACATGCGGCGCCCCAGCAATTAGGCTTAGGCAGCCCCAGGCCTGGGGCGCCCCAGCCATTAGACTTAGGGAGCCCCAGGTCTGGGGCGCCCCAGCCCTTAGGCTTTGTGAGCCCCAGGCCAGGGACTCCTCATTCCTTGGGTTTTGGGAGCCCCAGGCCTCGGGCGCCCCAGCCCTTGGGCTTAGAGAATCCCAGACCTGGGGTGCCCCAGCCCTTAGGGTTTTCGAGCCCCAGGCCTGGGGCGCCTCCGCCCTTACGCTTTGGGAGCCCCAGGCCTTGGGGCGCCCCAGCCCTTAGGCTTAAGTAGCCCCACACTTGTGGCGCCCCAGCCCTTAGGCTTAGGGAGCCCCTGGCCTGTGGCGCCCCAGCACATAGGCTTAGGGAGCCCCAGGCCTGGGTCGCCCCAGCCCTTAGGCTTAGAGAGCCCCAGACATGCGGCGCCCCAGCAATTAGGCTTAGGCAGCCCCAGCCCTGGGGCGCCCCAGCCCTTAGGCTTAAGTAGCCCCACACCTGGGGCGCCCCAGCCCTTAGGCTTTGAAACCCCAGGCCTGGGGCGCCCCAGCCCTGAGGCTTTGGGAGCGCCAGGCCTGTGGCGCACCAGCCCTTAGGATTTGGGAGCCCCAGGCCTGCGATGCCCCAACCCTTAAGCTTTTGGAGCCCCAGGCATCTGCGCCCCAGCCCTTAGTTTTAGGGAGCGCCAGGCCTGGGGTGCCCCCGCCATTTGGCGTAGGGAGCCCCAGGCCTGGTGAGCCCCAGCTCTTAGACTTAGGAAGCCCCAGGCCAGGGTCGCCCCAGCCCTTAGGCTTATTGAGCCCCAGACCTGGGGCGCCCCAGCCCTTAGGCTTGGGAATCCCAGGCCTGTGGCGCTCCAGCCCTTAGGCTTAGGGAGACCCAGGCCTGGGTCGCCCCAGCCCTTAGGCTTTGGGAGCCCCAAGCCTGGGGCTCCCCAGCCCTTAGGATTAGGGATGTCAGGCCTGGGGCGCCCCAGCCCTTAGGATTTGGGAACCCCAGTCCTGGGGCGCCCCAGCCCTTAGGCTTAGGGAACCCCAGGCCTGTGGCGCTCCAGCCCTTAGGCTTAGGGAGCCCCAGGCCTGGGTCGCCCCAGCCCTTAGGCTTTGGGAGCCCCAAGCCTGGGGCGCCCCAGCCCTTAGGATTAGGTATGCCCAGGCCTGGGGCGCCTCAGCCCTTAGGCTTTGGGAACCCCAGTCCTGGGGAGCCCCAGCCCTTAAGCTTAGGGAACCCCAGGCCTGTAGCGCTCTAGCCCTTAGGCTTATGGAGCCCCAGGCCTGTGTCTTCCCAGCCCTTAGGATTTGGGAGCCCCAAGCCTGGGGCGCCCCAGTCCTTAGGCTTAGGGAGCCCCAGGCCTGAGGCGCCCCAGCCTTTAGGCTTTGGGAGCCCCAGGACTGGGGCGCACCAGCCCTTAGGCTTAGGGAACCCCAGGCCTGTGGCGCTCCAGCCCTTAGGCTTAGGGAGCCCCAAGCCTGGGGTGCCCCAGCCTTTAGGATTAGGGATGCCCAGGCCTGGGGCGCCCCAGCCCTTAGGCTTTGGGAACCCCAGTCCTGGGGCGCCCCAGCCGTTAGGCTTAGGGAACCCCAGGCCTATGGCGCTCCAGCCCTTAGGCTTAGGGAGCCCCAGGCCTGGGTCGCCCCAGCCCTTAGGCTTTGGGAGCCCCAAGCCTGGGGCGCCCCAGCCCTTAGGATTAGGGATGCCCAGGCCTGGGGCGCCCCAGCCCTTAGGCTTTGGGAACCCCAGGCCTGTGGCGCTCCAGCCCTTAGGCTTAGGGAACCCCAGTCCTGTGTCGCCCCAGCCCTTAGGCTTTGGGAGCCCCAAGCCTGGGGCGCCCCAGTCCTTAGGCTTAGGGAGCCCCAGGCCTGAGGCGCCCCAGCCTTTAGGCTTTGGGAGCCCCAGGACTGGGGCGCCCCAGTACTTAGGCTTTGGGAGCCCCAGGCCTGGGGCTCCGCAGCCCTTAGGCTTTGGGAGCCCCAGGCCTGGGGCAACCCAGCCCTTAGGCTTAGGGAGTCCCAGGCCTGGGGCGCCCCACACTTTAGGCTTAGGGTGCCCCAGGCCAGGGACGCCTCAGCCCTTGGGCTTTGGGAGCCCCAGGCCTTGGGCGCCCTAGCACTTAGGCTTTGAGAGCCCCACGCCTGGTGAGCCCCAGCTCTTAGACTTAGGGAGCCCCTGATCTGAGGCGCCACAGCCCTTAGTTTTACAGAGCCCCAGACCTGTTGTGCCCCAGTCCTTAGGCTTAGGGAGTCCCAGGCCTGGGGCGCCCCAGCCCTTAAGCCTGTTAGCCTCAGGCCTGGGGCGCCCCAGCCCTTAAGTCTGGGAGCCTCAGGCCTAGGGCGCCCCAACCCTTAGGCTTTGGGAGCACCAGGACTGGGACGGCCCAGCACATAGGTTTTTTGAGCCCCAGGCCTGGGGCGCCCCAGCCTTTAGGCTTAAGTAAGCCCAGACCTGGGGCGCCCCAGCCTTTAGGCTTAGGGAGCCCCATGCCTGCAGCGCCCCAGCCCTTAGGCTTAGGGTGCCCCAGGCCTGGGACGCCTCAGCAATTAGGCTTAGGGAGCACCAGGCCTGGGTCGCCCCAGCCCTTAGGCTTAGAGAGCCCCAGACATGCGGCGCCCCAGCAATTAGGCTTAGGCAGCCCCAGGCCTGGGGCGCCCCAGCCATTAGACTTAGGGAGCCCCAGGTCTGGGGCGCCCCAGCCCTTAGGCTTTGTGAGCCCCAGGCCAGGGACTCCTCATTCCTTGGGTTTTGGGAGCCCCAGGCCTCGGGCGCCCCAGCCCTTGGGCTTAGAGAATCCCAGACCTGGGGTGCCCCAGCCCTTAGGGTTTTCGAGCCCCAGGCCTGGGGCGCCTCCGCCCTTACGCTTTGGGAGCCCCAGGCCTTGGGGCGCCCCAGCCCTTAGGCTTAAGTAGCCCCACACTTGTGGCGCCCCAGCCCTTAGGCTTAGGGAGCCCCTGGCCTGTGGCGCCCCAGCACATAGGCTTAGGGAGCCCCAGGCCTGGGTCGCCCCAGCCCTTAGGCTTAGAGAGCCCCAGACATGCGGCGCCCCAGCAATTAGGCTTAGGCAGCCCCAGCCCTGGGGCGCCCCAGCCCTTAGGCTTAAGTAGCCCCACACCTGGGGCGCCCCAGCCCTTAGGCTTTGAAACCCCAGGCCTGGGGCGCCCCAGCCCTGAGGCTTTGGGAGCGCCAGGCCTGTGGCGCACCAGCCCTTAGGATTTGGGAGCCCCAGGCCTGCGATGCCCCAACCCTTAAGCTTTTGGAGCCCCAGGCATCTGCGCCCCAGCCCTTAGTTTTAGGGAGCGCCAGGCCTGGGGCGCCCCCGCCATTTGGCGTAGGGAGCCCCAGGCCTGGTGAGCCCCAGCTCTTAGACTTAGGAAGCCCCAGGCCAGGGTCGCCCCAGCCCTTAGGCTTATTGAGCCCCAGACCTGGGGCGCCCCAGCCCTTAGGCTTGGGAATCCCAGGCCTGTGGCGCTCCAGCCCTTAGGCTTAGGGAGACCCAGGCCTGGGTCGCCCCAGCCCTTAGGCTTTGGGAGCCCCAAGCCTGGGGCGCCCCAGCCCTTAGGATTAGGGATGTCAGGCCTGGGGCGCCCCAGCCCTTAGGATTTGGGAACCCCAGTCCTGGGGCGCCCCAGCCCTTAGGCTTAGGGAACCCCAGGCCTGTGGCGCTCCAGCCCTTAGGCTTAGGGAGCCCCAGGCCTGGGTCGCCCCAGCCCTTAGGCTTTGGGAGCCCCAAGCCTGGGGCGCCCCAGCCCTTAGGATTAGGTATGCCCAGGCCTGGGGCGCCTCAGCCCTTAGGCTTTGGGAACCCCAGTCCTGGGGAGCCCCAGCCCTTAAGCTTAGGGAACCCCAGGCCTGTAGCGCTCTAGCCCTTAGGCTTATGGAGCCCCAGGCCTGTGTCTTCCCAGCCCTTAGGATTTGGGAGCCCCAAGCCTGGGGCGCCCCAGTCCTTAGGCTTAGGGAGCCCCAGGCCTGAGGCGCCCCAGCCTTTAGGCTTTGGGAGCCCCAGGACTGGGGCGCACCAGCCCTTAGGTTTTGGGAGCCCCAGGCCTGGGGCTCCGCAGCCCTTAGGCTTTGGGAGCCCCAGGACTGGGGCGCCCCAGCTCTTGGGCTTTGGGAGCCCCAGGCCTGGGGCTCCGCAGCCCTTAGGCTTTGGGAGCCCCAGGCCTGGGGCACCCCACACTTTAGGCTTAGGGTGCCCCAGGCCAGGGACGCCTCAGCCCTTGGGCTTTGGGAGCCTCAGGCCTTGGGCGCCCCAGCCGTTAGGCTTTGAGAGCCCCAGGCCTGGTGAGCCCCAGCTCTTAGACTTAGGGAGCCCCTGATCTGAGGCATCCCAGCCCTTAGTCTTACAGAGCCCCAGACCTGGTGCGCCCCAGCATTTAGGCTTAGGGAGCCCCAGGCCTGGGCCGCCCCAGGCCTTAGGCTTAGAGAGCCCCAGACATGCGCGGCCCCAGCAATTAGGCTTAGGCAGCCCCAGGCCTGGGGCGCCCCAGCCATTAGACTTAGGGAGCCCCAGGCCTTGGGCGCCCCAGCCCTTAGGCTTTGTGAGCCCCAAGCCTGGGACTCCTCATTCCTTGGGCTTTGGGAGCCCCAGGCCTCGGGCGCCCCAGCCATTGGCCTTAGAGAGTCCCAGGCCTGGGGTGCCCCAGCCCGTTGGCTTAGGGAGCCCCAGGCCTGGTGAGCCCGAGCTCTTTAAGTTAGGGAGCCCCAGCCCTGGGGTGCCACAGCCCTTATGCTTAGGGAGCCCCACCCTGGGGCGCCCCAGCCCTTATGCTTTGGGAGCTCGAGGCGTAGCGCCCAAGCCCTTAGGCTTTGGGAGCCCCAGGTCTGGGGCGCCCAAGCCCTTAGGATTTGGTAACCCAAGGCCTGGGGCGCCCCAGCCCTTAGGCTTAAGTAGCCCCAGACCTGGGGCGCACCAGCCCTTAGGCTTTGGAACCCCAGGCCTAGGGCGCCCCAGCCTTAAGGATTAGGGAACTCCATGCCTGGGGCGCCCCAGCCCTTAGGCTTAGGGAGCCCCAGGCCTGGGTCGCCCCAGCCCTTAGGCTTTGGGAGCCCCAGGCCTGGGGCGCCGCAGCCCTTAGGCTTAGGGAGCCCCAGACCTGGGGAGCCCCAGCCCTGGGTCTCCCCAGCCCTTAGCCTTAGGGAGCCCCAGGCCTAAGGCGCCTAGCCATTAGGCTTAGTTAGCCACAGTCCTGGGGCGCCCCAGCCTTTAGGCTTTGGGAGCCCGAGGCCTAGGGCACCCCAGCCCTAAGGCTTAGGGAGCCCCTGGCATGGGGTGCCCCAGCCCTTAGGCTTAGGGAGTCCCAGACCTGTGGCGCCCGAGCCCTTAAGCCTGTTAGCCTCAGGCCTGGGGCGCCCCAGCCCTTAAGCCTGGGAGCCTCAGGCCTGGGGCGCCCCAACCCTTAGGCTTTGGGAGCACCAGGACTGGGACGGCCCAGCATATAGGTTTTTTGAGCCCCAGGCCTGGGGCGCCCCAGCCCTTAGGCTTAAGTAAGCCCAGACCTGGTGCGCCCCAGTCTTTAGGCTTAGGGAGCCCCATGCCTGCGGCGCCCCAGCCCTTAGGCTTAGGGAGCCCCAGGCCTGGGTCGCTCCAGCCCTTAGGCTTAGAGAGCCCCAGACATGTGGCGCCCCAGCAATTAGGCTTAGGCAGCCCCAGGCCTGGGGCGCCCCAGCCCTTAGGCTTTGTGAGCCCCAGGTGGGACTCCTCATTCCTTGGGTTTTGGGAGCCCCAGGCCTCGGGCGCCCCAGCCCTTGGACTTAGAGAGTCCCAGACCTGGGGTGCCCCATTCCTTAGACTTTTCGAGCCCCAGGCCTGGGGCGCCCCCGCCCTTACGCTTTGGGAGCCCCAGGCTAGGGGCGCCCCAGCCCTTAGGCTTAGGGAGCCCCAGGCCTGGTGAGCCCCAGCTCTTTAACTTAGTGAGGCCCAGCCTGGGGAGACCCAGCCCTTAGGCTTTAGGAGCCCCAGGCCTGGGGTGCCCCAGCCCTTAAGTTTTGGGAGCCCCAGGCCTGTGGCGCCCCAGCCCTTAGGCTTTGGGAGCCCCAGGCCTGGGGCGCCGCAGCCCTTAGCCTTAGATAGCCCCAGGCCTGGGGCGCCCAGCACTTAGACTTAGTTAGCCCAAGTCCTGGGGTGCCCCAGCCCTTAGGCTTTGGGAGCCCCAGGACTAGGGCCCCCCAGCCCTTAGGCTTAGAGAGTCTCAGGCCAGGGGCGCCCCAGCCCTTAGGCTTTGGGAGCCCTAGGCCTGGGGCGCTACAGCCCTTAGGCTTTGGGAGCCCAAGGACTGGGGCGCCTCAGCCATTAGGCTTTGGGAGCACCAGGATTGGGATGCCCCAGCCCATAGGTTTTCGGAGCCCCAGGCTGGAGCGCCCCAGCACTTAGGCTTAAGTAGCCCCAGACCTGGGGCACCCCAGCACTTAGGCTTTGAAACCCCAGGCCTGGGGCGCCCCAGCCTTAAGGCTTAGGGAGCCCCAGGCCTGGGGCGCCCCAGACCTTAGGCTTTGGGAGCGCCAGGACAGTGGCGCCCCAGCCATTAGTATTTGGGAGCCCCAGGCCTGCGACGCCCCAACCCTTAAGCTTTTGGAGCCCCAGGCATGGGCGCCCAAGACCTTAGTTTTAGGGAGCCCCAGTCCTGGGGCGCCCCAGCCATTAAGATTTGGGAGCCCCAGGCCAGGGACGCCAAGCCCATAGTTTTTGGAAGCGCCAGGCCTGGGGCGCACCCGCCATTAGGCGTAGGGAGCTCCAGGCCTGGTGAGCCCCAGCTCTTAGACTTAGGGAGCCCCAGGCCAGGGTCGCCCAGCCCTTAGGCTTATTGAGCCCGAGACCTGAGGCGCCCCAGCAATTAGGCTTAAGGAGCCCCAGGCCTGGTGAGCCCCAGCTCTTAGACTTAGGTAGCCCCAGGCCAGGGTCGCCCCTGCCCTTAGGCTTATTGAGCCCGAGACCTGAGGCGCCCCAGCAATTAGGCTTAAGGAGCCTCAGGCCTGGGTTGCCCCAGCCCTTAAGCTTAGAAAGCCCCAGACCTGGGGCGCCCCAGCAATTAGGCTTAGGGAGCCCCAGGCCTGGGGCGCCACAGCCCTTAGGATTAGGGATGCCCAGGCCTGGGGCACCCCAGCCCTTAGGCTTTGGGAACCCCAGTCCTGGGGCGCCCCAGCCCTTAGGCTTAAGTAGCCCCACACTTGTGGCGCCCCAGCCCTTAGGCTTAGGGAGCCCCTGGCCTGTGGCGCCCCAGCACATAGGCTTAGGGAGCCCCAGGCCTGGGGTGCCCCAGCCTTTATGCTTAGGGAGCCCCACCCTGGGGTTCCCCAGCCCTTTGGCTTTAGGAGCCCCAGGCATGGGGCGCCCCAGCCCTTAGGTTTTGGGAGCCCAAGGCCTGGGGCGCCGCAGCCCTTAGGCTTTGGGAGCCCCAGGCCTGGGGCTCCGCAGCCCTTAGGCTAAGTGATCCCCAGCCCTTGGCCGCCCCAGCCGTGGGTCGCCCCAGCCCTTAGCCTTAGGGAGCCCCAGGCCAGGGGCTCCCAGCACTTAGGCTTAGTTAGCCCCAGTCCTGGGGCGCCCCAGCCCTTAGGCTTTGGGAGCCCCAGGCCTAGGCCACCCCAGACATTAGGCTTAAGGAGCCTCAGACCAGGGGCGCCCCAGCCCTTAGGCTTTGGGAGCCAAAGGGCTGGGGCGCCCCAGCCCTTAGGCTTTGGGAGCACCAGGACTGGGATGCCCCAGCCCATAGTTTTTGGGAGCCCCAGCCCTGGGGCGCCCCAGCCCTTAGGCTTAAGTAGCCCCAGACTTGGGGCGCCCCAGCCCTTAGGCTTTGAAACCCCAGGCCTGGGGCGCCCCAGCCCTGAGTCTTTGGGAGCGCCAGACCTGTGGCGCACCAGCCCTTAGGATTTGGGAGCCCCAGGCCTGCGACTCCCCAACCCTTAAGCTTTTGGAGCCTCAGGCATCTGCGCCCCAGCCCTTAGTTTTAGGGAGCACCAGGCCTGGGGCGCCCCAGCCCTTCGGCTTTGGGAGCCCCAGGACGGGGGCGCCCCAGCCATTAGGCTTAGGGAGCCTCAGGCCAGGGGGGCCCCAGCCCTTAGGCTTTGGGAGCCCGAGGCGGTGGCACCCAAGCCCTTAGGCTTTGGGAGCCCCAGGCCTGGGGCGCTCCAGCCCTTAGGCTTTGGGAGCCCAAGGACTGGGGCGCCCCAGCCCTTAGGCTTATTGAGCCCCAGACCTGGGGCGCCCCAGCCCTTAGGCTTAGGGAACCCCAGGCCTGTGGCGCTCCAGCCCTTAGGCTTAGGGAGCCCCAGGCCTGGGTCGCCCCAGCCCTTAGGCTTTGGGAGCCCCAAGCCTGGGGCGCCCCAGCCTTAGGTTTACGGATGTCAGGCCTGGGGCGCCCCAGCCCTTAGGATTTGGGAACCCCAGTCCTGGGGCTCCCCAGCCCTTAGGCTTAGGGAACCCCAGGCCTGTGGCGCTCCAGCCCTTAGGCTTAGGGAGCCCCAAGCCTGGGGTGCCCCAGCCTTTAGGATTAGGGATGCCCAGGCCTGGGGCGCCCCAGCCCTTAGGCTTTGGGAACCCCAGTCCTGGGGCGCACCAGCCGTTAGGCTTAGGGAACCCCAGGCCTATGGCGCTCCAGCCCTTAGGCTTAGGGAGCCCCAGGCCTGGGTCGCCCCAGCCCTTAGGCTTTGGGAGCCCCAAGCCTGGGGCGCCCCAGCCCTTAGGATTAGGGATGCCCAGGCCTGGGGCGCCCCAGCCCTTAGGCTTTGGGAACCCCAGGCCTGTGGCGCTCCAGCCCTTAGGCTTAGGGAACCCCAGTCCTGTGTCGCCCCAGCCCTTAGGCTTTGGGAGCCCCAAGCCTGGGGCGCCCCAGTCCTTAGGCTTAGGGAGCCCCAGGCCTGAGGCGCCCCAGCCTTTAGGCTTTGGGAGCCCCAGGACTGGGGCGCCCCAGTACTTAGGCTTTGGGAGCCCCAGGCCTGGGGCTCCGCAGCCCTTAGGCTTTGGGAGCCCCAGGCCTGGGGCAACCCAGCCCTTAGGCTTAGGGAGTCCCAGGCCTGGGGCGCCCCACACTTTAGGCTTAGGGTGCCCCAGGCCAGGGACGCCTCAGCCCTTGGGCTTTGGGAGCCCCAGGCCTTGGGCGCCCTAGCACTTAGGCTTTGAGAGCCCCACGCCTGGTGAGCCCCAGCTCTTAGACTTAGGGAGCCCCTGATCTGAGGCGCCACAGCTCTTAGTTTTACAGAGCCCCAGACCTGTTGCGCCCCAGTCCTTAGGCTTAGGGAGTCCCAGGCCTGGGGCGCCCCAGCCCTTAAGCCTGTTAGCCTCAGGCCTGGGGCGCCCCAGCCCTTAAGTCTGGGAGCCTCAGGCCTAGGGCGCCCCAACCCTTAGGCTTTGGGAGCACCAGGACTGGGACGGCCCAGCACATAGGTTTTTTGAGCCCCAGGCCTGGGGCGCCCCAGCCTTTAGGCTTAAGTAAGCCCAGACCTGGGGCGCCCCAGCCTTTAGGCTTAGGGAGCCCCATGCCTGCAGCGCCCCAGCCCTTAGGCTTAGGGTGCCCCAGGCCTGGGACGCCTCAGCAATTAGGCTTAGGGAGCACCAGGCCTGGGTCGCCCCAGCCCTTAGGCTTAGAGAGCCCCAGACATGCGGCGCCCCAGCAATTAGGCTTAGGCAGCCCCAGGCCTGGGGCACCCCAGCCATTAGACTTAGGGAGCCCCAGGTCTGGGGCGCCCCAGCCCTTAGGCTTTGTGAGCCCCAGGCCAGGGACTCCTCATTCCTTGGGTTTTGGGAGCCCCAGGCCTCGGGCGCCCCAGCCCTTGGGCTTAGAGAATCCCAGACCTGGGGTGCCCCAGCCCTTAGGGTTTTCGAGCCCCAGGCCTGGGGCGCCTCCGCCCTTACGCTTTGGGAGCCCCAGGCCTTGGGGCGCCCCAGCCCTTAGGCTTAAGTAGCCCCACACTTGTGGCGCCCCAGGCCTTAGGCTTAGGGAGCCCCTGGCCTGTGGCGCCCCAGCACATAGGCTTAGGGAGCCCCAGGCCTGGGTCGCCCCAGCCCTTAGGCTTAGAGAGCCCCAGACATGCGGCGCCCCAGCAATTAGGCTTAGGCAGCCCCAGCCCTGGGGCGCCCCAGCCCTTAGGCTTAAGTAGCCCCACACCTGGGGCGCCCCAGCCCTTAGGCTTTGAAACCCCAGGCCTGGGGCGCCCCAGCCCTGAGGCTTTGGGAGCGCCAGGCCTGTGGCGCACCAGCCCTTAGGATTTGGGAGCCCCAGGCCTGCGATGCCCCAACCCTTAAGCTTTTGGAGCCCCAGGCATCTGCGCCCCAGCCCTTAGTTTTAGGGAGCGCCAGGCCTGGGGCGCCCCCGCCATTTGGCGTAGGGAGCCCCAGGCCTGGTGAGCCCCAGCTCTTAGACTTAGGAAGCCCCAGGCCAGGGTCGCCCCAGCCCTTAGGCTTATTGAGCCCCAGACCTGGGGCGCCCCAGCCCTTAGGCTTGGGAATCCCAGGCCTGTGGCGCTCCAGCCCTTAGGCTTAGGGAGACCCAGGCCTGGGTCGCCCCAGCCCTTAGGCTTTGGGAGCCCCAAGCCTGGGGCGCCCCAGCCCTTAGGATTAGGGATGTCAGGCCTGGGGCGCCCCAGCCCTTAGGATTTGGGAACCCCAGTCCTGGGGCGCCCCAGCCCTTAGGCTTAGGGAACCCCAGGCCTGTGGCGCTCCAGCCCTTAGGCTTAGGGAGCCCCAGGCCTGGGTCGCCCCAGCCCTTAGGCTTTGGGAGCCCCAAGCCTGGGGCGCCCCAGCCCTTAGGATTAGGTATGCCCAGGCCTGGGGCGCCTCAGCCCTTAGGCTTTGGGAACCCCAGTCCTGGGGAGCCCCAGCCCTTAAGCTTAGGGAACCCCAGGCCTGTAGCGCTCTAGCCCTTAGGCTTATGGAGCCCCAGGCCTGTGTCTTCCCAGCCCTTAGGATTTGGGAGCCCCAAGCCTGGGGCGCCCCAGTCCTTAGGCTTAGGGAGCCCCAGGCCTGAGGCGCCCCAGCCTTTAGGCTTTGGGAGCCCCAGGACTGGGGCGCACCAGCCCTTAGGTTTTGGGAGCCCCAGGCCTGGGGCTCCACAGCCCTTAGGCTTTGGGAGCCCCAGGACTGGGGCGCCCCAGCCCTTAGGCTTTGGGAGCCCCAGGCCTGGGGCTCCGCAGCCCTTAGGCTTTGGGAGCCCCAGGCCTGGGGCACCCCACACTTTAGGCTTAGGGTGCCCCAGGCCAGGGACGCCTCAGCCCTTGGGCTTTGGGAGCCTCAGGCCTTGGGCGCCCCAGCCGTTAGGCTTTGAGAGCCCCAGGCCTGGTGAGCCCCAGCTCTTAGACTTAGGGAGCCCCTGATCTGAGGCATCCCAGCCCTTAGTCTTACAGAGCCCCAGACCTGGTGCGCCCCAGCATTTAGGCTTAGGGAGCCCCAGGCCTGGGCCGCCCCAGGCCTTAGGCTTAGAGAGCCCCAGACATGCGGGGCCCCAGCAATTAGGCTTAGGCAGCCCCAGGCCTGGGGCGCCCCAGCCATTAGACTTAGGGAGCCCCAGGCCTTGGGCGCCCCAGCCCTTAGGCTTTGTGAGCCCCAAGCCTGGGACTCCTCATTCCTTGGGCTTTGGGAGCCCCAGGCCTCGGGGGCCCCAGCCATTGGCCTTAGAGAGTCCCAGGCCTGGAGTGCCCCAGCCCGTAGGCTTAGGGAGCCCCATGCCTGGTGAGCCCGAGCTCTTTAACTTAGGGAGCCCCAGCCCTGGGGTGCCCCAGCCCTTATGCTTAGGGAGCCCCACCCTGGGGCGCCCCAGCCCTTATGCTTTGGGAGCTCGAGGCGTGGCGCCCAAGCCCTTAGGCTTTGGAAGCCCCAGGCCTGGGGCGCCCAAGCCCTTAGGATTTGGTAACCCAAGGCCTGGGGCGCCCCAGCCCTTAGGCTTAAGTAGCCCCAGACCTGGGGCGCACCAGCCCTTAGGCTTTGGAACCCCAGGCCTAGGGCGCCCCAGCCTTAAGGATTAGGGAACTCCATGCCTGGGGCGCCCCAGCCCTTAGGCTTAGGGAGCCCCAGGCCTGGGTCGCCCCAGCCCTTAGGCTTTGGGAGCCCCAGGCCTGGGGCGCCGCAGCCCTTAGGCTTAGGGAGCCCCAGACCTGGGGAGCCCCAGCCCTGGGTCTCCCCAGCCCTTAGCCTTAGGGAGCCCCAGGCCTAAGGCGCCTAGCCATTAGGCTTAGTTAGCCACAGTCCTGGGGCGCCCCAGCCTTTAGGCTTTGGGAGCCCCAGGCCTAGGGCGCCCCAGTCCTTAGGCTTATGGAGCCTCAGGCCTGGGGCTCCCCAGCCCTAAGGCTTAGGGAGTCCCTGGCATGGGGCGCCCCAGCCCTTAGGCTTAGGGAGTCCCAGGTCTGTGGCGCCCGAGCCCTTAAGCCTGTTAGCCTCAGGCCTGGGGCGCCCCAGCCCTTAAGCCTGGGAGCCTCAGGCCTGGGGCGCCCCAACCCTTAGGCTTTGGGAGCACCAGGACTGGGACGGCCCAGCATATAGGTTTTTTGAGCCCCAGGCCTGGGGCGCCCCAGCCCTTAGGCTTAAGTAAGCCCAGACCTGGGGCGCCCCAGTCTTTAGGCTTAGGGAGCCCCAGGCCTGGGTCGCTCCAGCCCTTAGGCTTAGAGAGCCCCAGACATGTGGCGCCCCAGCAATTAGGCTTAGGCAGCCCCAGGCCTGGGGCGCCCCAGCCCTTAGGCTTTGTGAGCCCCAGGTGGGACTCCTCATTCCTTGGGTTTTGGGAGCCCCAGGCCTCGGGCGCCCCAGCCCTTGGACTTAGAGAGTCCCAGACCTGGGGTGCCCCATTCCTTAGACTTTTCGAGCCCCAGGCCTGGGGCGCCCCCGCCCTTACGCTTTGGGAGCCCCAGGCTAGGGGCGCCCCAGCCCTTAGGCTTAGGGAGCCCCAGGCCTGGTGAGCCCCAGCTCTTTAACTTAGTGAGGCCCAGCCTGGGGAGACCCAGCCCTTAGGCTTTAGGAGCCCCAGGCCTGGGGTGCCCCAGCCCTTAAGTTTTGGGAGCCCCAGGCCTGTGGCGCCCCAGCCCTTAGGCTTTGGGAGCCCCAGGCCTGGGGCGCCGCAGCCCTTAGCCTTAGATAGCCCCAGGCCTGGGGCGCCCAGCACTTAGACTTAGTTAGCCCAAGTCCTGGGGTGCCCCAGCCCTTAGGCTTTGGGAGCCCCAGGACTAGGGCCCCCCAGCCCTTAGGCTTAGAGAGTCTCAGGCCAGGGGCGCCCCAGCCCTTAGGCTTTGGGAGCCCGAGGCCGTGGCGCCCAAGCCCTTAGGCTTTGGGAGCCCTAGGCCTGGGGCGCTACAGCCCTTAGGCTTTGGGAGCCCAAGGACTGGGGCGCCTCAGCCATTAGGCTTTGGGAGCACCAGGATTGGGATGCCCCAGCCCATAGGTTTTCGGAGCCCCAGGCTGGAGCGCCCCAGCACTTAGGCTTAAGTAGCCCCAGACCTGGGGCACCCCAGCACTTAGGCTTTGAAACCCCAGGCCTGGGGCGCCCCAGCCTTAAGGCTTAGGGAGCCCCAGGCCTGGGGCGCCCCAGACCTTAGGCTTTGGGAGCGCCAGGACAGTGGCGCCCCAGCCATTAGTATTTGGGAGCCCCAGGCCTGCGACGCCCCAACCCTTAAGCTTTTGGAGCCCCAGGCATGGGCGCCCAAGACCTTAGTTTTAGGGAGCCCCAGTCCTGGGGCGCCCCAGCCATTAAGATTTGGGAGCCCCAGGCCAGGGACGCCAAGCCCATAGTTTTTGGAAGCGCCAGGCCTGGGGCGCACCCGCCATTAGGCGTAGGGAGCTCCAGGCCTGGTGAGCCCCAGCTCTTAGACTTAGGGAGCCCCAGGCCAGGGTCGCCCAGCCCTTAGGCTTATTGAGCCCGAGACCTGAGGCGCCCCAGCAATTAGGCTTAAGGAGCCCCAGGCCTGGTGAGCCCCAGCTCTTAGACTTAGGGAGCCCCAGGCCAGGGTCGCCCCTGCCCTTAGGCTTATTGAGCCCGAGACCTGAGGCGCCCCAGCAATTAGGCTTAAGGAGCCTCAGGCCTGGGTTGCCCCAGCCCTTAAGCTTAGAAAGCCCCAGACCTGGGGCGCCCCAGCAATTAGGCTTAGGGAGCCCCAGGCCTGGGGCGCCACAGCCCTTAGGATTAGGGATGCCCAGGCCTGGGGCACCCCAGCCCTTAGGCTTTGGGAACCCCAGTCCTGGGGCGCCCCAGCCCTTAGGCTTAGGGAACCCCAGGCCTGTGGCGCTACAGCCCTTAGGCTTAGGGAGCCCAGGCCTGGGTCACCCAAGCCCTTAGGCTTTGGGAGCCCCAAGCCTGGGGCGACCCAGCCCTTAGGATTGGGGATGCCCAAGCCTGGAGCGCCCCAGCCTTAAGGCTTTGGGAACCCCAGTCCTGGGGCGCCCCAGCCTTTAGGCTTAGGGAACCCCAGGCCTGTGGCGCTCCAGCCCTTAGGCTTAGGGAGCCCCAAGCCTGGGTCGCCCCAGCCCTTAGGCTTTGGGAGCCCCAGTCCTGGGGCGCCCCAGTCTTTAGGCTTTGGGAGCTCCAGGGTAGGGCGCCCCAGCCCTTAGGCTTATGGAGCCTCAGGCCTGGGGCGCCCCAGCCCCAAAGCTTAGGGAGCCCCTGGCATGGGGCACCCCAACCCTTAGGCTGTGGGAGCCCAAGGCCTAGGGCGACCCAGCCCTTAGGCTTTGGTAGTCCCAGGCCTGGGGCGCCGCAGCCCTTATGCTTAGGGAGCCCCAGACCTTGGCCGCCCCAGCCGTGGGTCGCCCCAGCCCTTAGCCTGAGATAGCCCCAGGCCTGAGGCTCCCAGGCTTAAGGGCTGGGGCGCCCCAGGCCTTAGGTTTTGGGAGCACCAGGACTGGGACGGCCCAGCAAATAGGTTTTTGATCCCCAGGCCTGGGGCGCCCCAGCCCTTAGGCTTAAGTAAGCCCAGAACTGGGGCACCACAGCCTTTAGGCTTAGGGAGCCCCATGCCTGTGGCGCCCCAGCCCTTAGGATTAGGGTGCCCCAGGCCTGGGATGCCTCAGCAATTAGGCTTAGGGAGCCCCAGGCCTGGGGCGCCCCAGCCCTTAGGCTTAGACAGCCCCAGACATTCGGCGCCCCAGCAATTAGGCTTAGGCAGTCCCAGTCCTGGGGCGCCCCAGCCCTTAGGCTTTGTGAGTCCTTGGCCTGGGACTCCTCATTCCTTGGGTTTTGGGAGCCCCAGGCCTCGGGCGCCCCAGCCCTTGGGCTTAGAGAGTCCCACACCTGGGATGCCCCAGCCCTTAGGCTTTTCGAACCCCAGGCCTGGGGCGCCCCCTCACTTACGCTTTGGGAGCCCCAGGCTTGGGGCGCCCCAGCCCTTAGGCTTTGGGAGCCCCAGTACTGGGGCGCCCCCCCTCTTAGGCTTAGGGAGCCCCAGGCCTGCTGAGCCCCAGCTCTTTAACTTAGTGAGCCCCTGGCCTGGGGCGCCCCAACACTTAGGCTTAGGGAGCCCCAGGACAAGGGTGCCCCAGCCTTTAGGCTTAGGGAGCCCCACCCTGGGGCGCCCCAGCCCTTAGGCTTTAGGAGCCCCAGGCCTGGGGTGCCCCAGCCCTTAAGTTTTGGGAGCCCCAGGCCTGGGGCGCCCCAGCCCTTAGGCTTTGGGAGCCCCAGGACTGGGGCGCCGCAGCCCTTAGGCTTTGGGAGCCCCAGGCCTGGGGCGCCGCAGCCCTTATGCTTAGGGAGCCCCAGACCTTGGCCAACCCAGCCGTGGGTCGCCCCAGCCCTTAGCCTGAGATAGCCCCAGGCCTGGGGCGCCCAGCACTTAGGCTTAGTTAGCCCCAGTCCTGGGGCGCCCCAACCCTTAGGCTTTGGGAGCCCCAGGCCTAGGGCGACCCAGCATTTAGGCTTAGAGAGCCTCTGGCCAGGGGCGCCCCAGCCCTTAGGCTTTGGGAGGCCGAGGCTGTGGCGCCCAAGCCCTTAGGCTTTGGGAGCCCCAGGCCGGGGGCGCTACAGCCCTTAGGCTTTGGGAGCCCAAGGACTGGGGCGCCCCAGCCATTAGGCTTTGGGAGCACCAGGACTGGGATGCCCCAGCCCATAGGTTTTGGGAGCCCCAGGCTGGAGCGCCCCAGCCCTTAGGCTTAAGTAGCCCCAGACCTGGGGCACCCCAGCATTTAGACTTTGGAACCCCAGGACAGGTGCGCCCCAGCTTTAATGCTTAGGGAGCCCCAGGCCTGGGGCGCCCCAGACCTTAGGCTTTGGGAGCGCCAGGCCTTTGGCGCCCCAGCCCTTAGGCTTAGGGAGCCCCAGGCCAGGGTCGACCCAGCCCTTAGGCTTATTGAGCCCCAGACCTGAGACGCCCCAGCAATTAGGCTTAGGGAGCCCCAGGCCTGGGTTGCCCCAGCCCTTAGGCTTAAAAAGCCCCAGACCTGGGGCGCCCAAGCAATTAGGCTTAGGGAGCCCCAGGCCTGGGGCGCCCCAGCCCTTAGGATTAGATATGCCCAGGCCTGGGGCACCCCAGCCCTTGGGCTTTGGGAACCCCAGTCCTGGGGCGCACCAGCCCTTAGGCTTAGGGAACCCCAGGCCTGTGGCGCTACAGCCCTTAGGCTTAGGGAGCCCCAGGCCTGGGTCGCCCCAGCCCTTAGGCTTTCGGAGCCCCAAGCCTGGGGCGCCCCAACACTTAGGATTGGGATGCCCAGGCCTGGGGCGCCCCAGCCTTAAGGCTTTGGGAACCCCAGTCCTGGGGCGCCCCAGCCTTTAGGCTTAGGGAACCCCAGGCCTGTGGCGCTCCAGCCCTTAGACTTAGGGAGCCCCAGGCCTGGGTCACCCCAGCCCGTAGGCTTTGGGAGCCCAAGGCCTAGGGCGCCCCAGCCCTTAGGCTTATGGAGCCTCAGGCCTGGTGAGCCCCAGCCCTAAGGCTTAGGGAGCCCCTGGCATGGGGCACCCCAACCCTTAGGCTGTGGAAGCCGAAGGCCTGGGGTGCCCCAGCCCTTAGGCTTAGGGAGTCCAAGGCCTGGGGCGCCCCAGCCCTTAAGCCTGGGAGCCTCAGGCCTGGGGCACCCCAGCCCTTAGGCTTTGGGAGCACCAGGACTGGGACGGCCCAGTACATAGGTTTTTTGAGCCCCATGCCTGCGGCGCCCCAGCCCTTAGGCTTAGGGTGCCCCAGGCCTGGGACGCCTCAGTCCTTGGGCTTAGAGAGCCCCAGGCCTGGGGCGCCCCAGCCCTTAGGGTTTGGGAGTCCCAGGCCTGGTGAGCCCCAGCTCTTAGATTTAGGGAGCCCCCGGCCTGAGGCGCCCCAACACTTATGATTAGGGAGCCCCAGGCCAGGGTCGCCCCAGCCCTTAGGCTTAGAGAGCCCCAGACATGTGGCGCCCCAGCAATTAGGCTTAGGCGGCCCCAGGCCTGGGGCGCCCCAGCCATTAGACTTAGGGAGCCTCATGCCTGGGGCGCCCCAGCCCTTAGGCTTTGTGAGCCCCAGGCCTGGGACTCCTCATTCCTTGGGTTTTGGGAGCCCCAGGCTCGGGCGCCCCAACCCTTGGGCTTAGAGAGTCACAGGCCTGGGGTACCCCAGCCCTTAGGCTTAGGGAGCCCCACACTGGGGGGCCCCAGCCCTTAGGCTTTGGGAGCCCCAGGCCTGGGGCGCCGCAGCCTTTAGGCTTAGGGAGCCCCAGGCCTGGGGTACCCCAGCCCTCAGGCTTAGGGAGCCTCACTCCTGGGGCGCCCCAGCCCTGGGTCTCCCCAGCCTTTAGCCTTAGGGAGCCCCAGGCCTGAGGCGCCCAGCCATTAGGCTTAGTTAGCCACAGTTGGGGCGCCCCAGGCTTTAGGCTTTGTGAGCCCCAGGCCTAGGGCGCCCCAGCCCTTAGGATTGGGGATGCCCAGGCCTGGGGCGCCCACGCCCTTTCACTTTGGGAGCCCCAGACTTTGGCCGCCCCAGCCGTGGGTCGCCCCAGCCCTTAGGCTTTGTGAGTCCCAGGCCTGGGACTCCTCATTCCTTGGGCTTTGGGAGCCCCAGGCCTCGGGCGCCCCAGCCCTCAGGCTTAGGGAGCCTCACTCCTGGGGCGCCCCAGCCCTGGGTCTCCCCAGCCTTTAGCCTTAGGGAGCCCCAGGCCTGAGGCGCCCAGCTATTAGGCTTAGTTAGCCACAGTTGGGGCGCCCCAGGCTTTAGGCTTTGGGAGCCCCAGGCCTAGGGCGCCCCAGCCCTTAGGATTGGGGATGCCCAGGCCTGGGGCGCCCACGCCCTTTCACTTTGGGAGCCCCAGACTTTGGCCGCCCCAGCCGTGGGTCGCCCCAGCCCTTAGGCTTTGTGAGTCCCAGGCCTGGGACTCCTCATTCCTTGGGCTTTGGGAGCCCCAGGCCTCGGGCGCCCCAGCCCTTGGGCTTAGAGAGTCCCAGGCCTGGGGTGCCCCAGCACTTAGGCTTTTCAAGCCCCAGGCCTGGGGCGCCCCCGCCCTGACACTTTGGGAGCCCCAGGCTTTGGGCGCCCCAGCCCTTAGGCTTAGGGAGCCCCAGGCCTGGTGAGCCCTAGCTCTTTAACTTAGGTAGCCCCTGGCTTGGGGCGCCCCAACATTTAGGCTTAGGGAGCCCCAGGCGTGGGGTGCCCCAACCTTTATGCTTAGGGAGCCCCACCCTGGGGTTCCCCAGCCCTTTGGCTTTAGGAGCCCCAGGCATGGGGCGCCCCAGCCCTTAGGTTTTGGGAGCCCAAGGCCTGGGGCGCCGCAGCCCTTAGGCTTTGGGAGCCCCAGGCCTGGGTCTCCGCAGCCCTTAGGCTAAGTGATCCCCAGACCTTGGCCGCCACAGCCGTGGGTCGCCCCAGCCCTTAGCCTTAGGGAGCCCCAGGCCAGGGGCTCCCAGCACTTAGGCTTAGTTAGCCCCAGTCCTGGGGCGCCCCAGCCCTTAGGCTTTGGGAGCCCCAGGCCTAGGCCACCCCAGACATTAGGCTTAAGGAGCCTCAGGCCAGGGGCGCCCCAGCCCTTAGGCTTTGGGAGCCCAAGGACTGGGGCGCCCCAGCCCTTAGGCTTTGGGAGCACTAGGACTGGGATGCCCCAGCCCATAGGTTTTGGGAGCCCCAGCCCTGGGGCGCCCCAGCCCTTAGGCTTAAGTAGCCCCAGACCTGGGGCGCCCCAGCCCTTAGGCTTTGAAACCCCAGGCCTGGGGCGCCCCAGCCCTGAGTCTTTGGGAGCGCCAGGCCTGTGGCACACCAGGCCTTAGGATTTGGGAGCCCCAGGCCTGAGACGCCCCAACCCTTAAGCTTTTGGAGCCTCAGGCATCTGCGCCCCAGCCCTTAGTTTTAGGGAGCACCAGGCCTGGGGCGCCCCAGCCCTTCGGCTTTGGGAGCCCCAGGACGGGGGCGCCCCAGCCATTAGGCTTAAGTAGCCCCAGACATGGGGCGTCCCAGCCCTTTGGCTTTGAAACCCCAGGACTGGGGCGCCCCAGCCCTGAGGCTTTGGGAGCGCCAGGCCTGTGGCGCACCAGTCCTTAGGATTTGGGAGCCCCAGGCCTGCGACGCCCCAACCCTTAAGCTTTTGTAGCTCCAGGCATCTGCGCCCCAGCCCTTAGTTTTAGGGAGCGACAGGCCTGGGGCGCCCCAGCCCTTAGGCTTTGGGAGCCCCAGGACTGGGGTGACCCAGCCATCAGTCTTTGGGAGCACCAGGACTGGGATGCCCCAGCCCATAGGTTTTGGGAGGCCCAGCCCTGGGGCGCCCCAGCCCTTAGGCTTAAGTAGCCCCAGACCTGGGGCGCCCCAGCCCTTAGGCTTTGAAACCCCAGGCCTGGGGCACCCCAGCCCTGAGGCTTTGGCAGCGCCAGGCCTGTGGCGCACCAGCCCTTAGGATTTGGGAGCCCCAGGCCTGCGACGCCCCAACTCTTAAGCTTTTGGAGCCCCAGGCATCTGCGCCCCAGCCCTTAGTTTTAGGGAGCGCCAGGCCTGAGGCGCCCCTGCCCTTAGGCTTTGGGAGCCCCAGGACAGGGGCGCCCCAGCCATTAGGCTTAGGGAGCCTCAGGCCAGGGGCGCCCCAGCTCTTAGGCTTTGGAGCCCGAGGCCGTGGCGCCCAAGCCCTTAGGCTTTGGGAGACCCAGGCTGGGGCGTTCCAGCCCTTAGGCTTTGGGAGCCCAAGGACTGGGGCGCCCCAGCCCTTAGGCTTTGGGAGCACCAGGACTGGGATGCCCCAGCCCACAGGTTTTGGGAGCCCCAGCCCTGGTGCGCCCCAGCCCTTAGGCTTAAGTAGCCACAAACCTGGGGCGTCCCAGCCCTTGGGCTTTGAAACCCCAGGACTGGGGCGCCCCAGCCCTGATGATTTGGGAGCGCCAGGCCTGTGGCGCACCAGCCTTTAGGATTTGGGAGCCCCAGACCTGCGACACCCCAACCCTTAAGCTCTTGGAGCCCCAGGCATCTGCGTCCCAGCCCTTAGTTTTAGGGAGCGCCAGGCCTGGAGCGCCCCAGCCCTTAGGCTTTGGGAGCCCCAGGACTGGGGTGCCCCAGCCCTCATTCTTTGGGAGCACCAGGACTGGGATGTCCCAGCCCATAGGTTTTGGGAGGCGCAGCCCTGGGGCGCCCCATCCCTTAGGCTTAAGTAGCCCCAGACCTGGGGCGCCCCAGCCCTTAGGCTTTGAAACCCCAGGCCTGGGGCACCCCAGCCCTGAGGTTTGGGAGCGCCAGGCCTGTGGCGCAGCAGCCCTAGGATTTGGGAGCCCCAGGCCTGTGACGCCCCAACCCTTAAGCTTTTGGAGCCCCAGGCATCTGCGCCCCAGCCCTTAGTTTTAGGGAGCGCCAGGACTGGGGGGCCCCCGCCATTAGGCGTAGGGAGCCCCAGGCCTGGTGAGCCCCAGCTCTTATACTTAGGAAGCCCCAGGCCAGGGTCGCCCCAGCCCTTAGGCTTATTGAGCCCCAGACATGCGGCGCCCCAGCCCTTAGGCTTAGGGAACCCCAGGCCTGTGGCGCTCCAGCCCTTAGGCTTAGGGAGCCCCGAGCCTGGGGTGCCCCAGCCTTTAGGATTAGGGATGCCCAGGCCTGGGACGCCCCAGCCCTTAGGCTTTGGAAACCCCAGTCCTGGGGTGCCCCAGCCGTTAGGCTTAGGGAACCCCAGGCCTGTGGCGATCCAGCCCTTAGGCATAGGGAGCCCCAAGCCTGGGTCGCCCCAGCCCTTAGGCTTTGGGAGCCCCAAGCCTGGGGCGCCCCAGCCCTTAGGATTAGGGATGCCCAGGCCTGGGGCGCCCCAGCCCTTAGGCTTTGGGAACCCCAGTCCTGGGGCGCCCCAGCCCTTAGGCTTTGAAACCCCAGGCCTGGGGCACCCCAGCCCTGAGGCTTTGGGAGCGCCAGGCCAGTGGCGCACCAGCCCTTAGGATTTGGGAGCCCCAGGCCTGCGACGCCCCAACCCTTAAGCTTTTGGATCCCCAGGCATCGGCGCCCCAGCCCTTAAGCTTAGGGAGTCCCAGGCCTGGGGCGCCCCACACTTTAGGCTTAGGGTGCCCCAGGCCAGGGACGCCTCAGCCCTTTGGCTTGGGGAGCCCCAGGCCTTGGGCACCCCAGCCCTTAGTCTTTGAGAGCCCCAGGCCTGGTGAGCCCCAGGTCTTAGACTTAGGGAGCCGCTGATCTGAGGATCCCCAGCCCTTAGTCTTACAGAGACCCAGACCTGTTGCGCCCAAGCCCTTAGGCTTAGGGAGTCCCAGGCCTGGGGCGCCCCAGCCTTAAGCCTGTTAGTCTCAGGCCTGGCGCGCCCAAGCCCTTAAGCCTGGGAGCCTCAGGCCTGGGGCGCCCCAACCCTTAGGCTTAGGGAGCCCCTGATCTGAGGCGCCCAGCCCTTAGTCTTACAGAGCCCCAGACCTGTTGCGCCCCAGCCTTTAGGCTTAGGGAGCCCCATGGCTGTGGCGACCCAGCCCTTAGGCTTAGGGTGCCCCAGGCCTGGGACGCCTCAGCAATTAGGCTTAGGGAGCCCCAGGCCTGGGTCGCCCCAGCCCTTAGACTTAGAGAGCCCCAGACATGCGGCTCCCCAGCAATTAGGCTTAGGCAGCCCCAGGCCTGGGGCGCCCCAGCCATTAGACTTAGGGAGCCCCAGGCCTGGGGCGCCCCAGCCCTTAGGCTTTGTGAGCCCCAGGCCAGGGACTCCTCATTCCTTGGGTTTTGGGAGCCCCAGGCCTCGGGCGCCCCAGCCCTTTGGCTTAGAGAGTCCCAGACCTGGGGTGCCCTAGCCCTTAGGCTTTTCGAGCCCCAGGCCTGGGGCGCCTCCGCCCTTACGCTTTGGGAGCCCCAGGCCTTTGGGCGCCCCAGCCCTTAGGCTTAAGTAGCCCTACACCTGGGAGCGCCGCGGCCCTTAGGCTTAGGTAGCCCCATGCCTGCGGCGCCCCAGCCCTGAGGCTTAGGGTGCCCCAGGCCTGGGACGCCTCAGCCCTTGGGCTTTGGGAGCCCCAGGCCTGGGGCGCCCCAGCCCTTAGGCTTTGGGAGCCCCAGGCCTGGTGAATCCCAGCTCTTAGACTTAGGGAGCCCCTTGCCTGTGGCACCCCAGCCCTTAGGCTTAGAGATCCCCAGACATGCGGCGCCCCAGCAATTAGGCTTAGGCAGCCCCAGGCCTGGGGCGCCACAGCCATTAGACTTAGGGAGCCCCAGGCCTGTGGCTCCCCAGCCCTTAGGCTTTGTGAGCCCCAGGCCTGGGACTCCTCATTCCTTGGGCTTTGGGAGCCCCAGTCCTCGGGGGCCCCAGCCCATGGGCTGAGAGAGTCCCAGTCCTGGGGTGCCCCAGCCCTTAAGCTTAGGGAACCCCAGGCCTGGGGCGCCCCAGCCCTTAGGCTTAGGGAGTCCCAGGCCTGGGGCGCCCCAGCCCTTAGGCTTTGGGAGCCCCAAGCCTGGGGCGCCCCAGTCCTTAGGCTTAGGGAGCCCCCGGCCTGAGGCACCCAAGCCTTTAGGCTTTGGGAGCCCCTGATCTGAGGCGCCCCAGCCCTTAGTCTTACAGAGCCCAAGACCTGGTGCGCCCCAGCATTTAGGCTTAGGGAACTCCAGGCCTGGGCCGCCCCAGGCCTTAGGCTTAGAGAGCCCCAGACATACGGGGACCCAGCAATTAGGCTTAGGCAGCCCCAGGCCTGGGGTGCGCCAGCCATTACTTAGGGAGCCCCAGGCCTTGGGCGCCCTAACCCTTAGGCTTTGTGAGCCCCAGGCCTGGGACTCCTCATTCCTTGGGCTTTGGGAGCCCCAGGCCTCGGGCGCCCCAGCCATTGGGCTTAGAGAGTCCCAGGCCTGGGGTGCCCCAGCCCTTAGGCTTAGGGAGCCCCAGGCCAGGTGCGCCCGAGCTCTTTAACTTAGGGAGCCCTTGGCCTGGGGCGCCCCACCACTTAGGCTTAGGGAGCCCTCGCCCTGGGGTGCCCCGGCCCTTAGGCTTAGGGATTCCCACCCTGGGGCGCCCCAGCTCTTATGCTTTGGGAGCCCCAGGCCTGGGGCGCCCCAGCCCTTAGGCTTTGGGAGCTCGAGGCGTGGCGCCCAAGCCCTTAGGCTTTGGGAGCCCCAGGCCTGGGGCGCCCCAGCCCTTAGGAGTTGGTAACCCAAGTCCTGGGGCGCCCCAGCCCTTAGGCTTAAGTAGCCCCAGACCTGGGGCGCAGCAGCCCTTAGGCTTTGGAACCCCAGGCCTAGGGCGCCCCAGCCTTCAGGATTAGGGAACCCCATGCCTGGGGCGCCCCAGCCCTTAGGCTTAGGGAGCCCCAGGCCTGGGGCGCCGCAGCCTTTAGGCTTTGGGAGCCCCAGGCCTGGGGCGCCGCAGCCCTTAGGCTTTGGGAGCCCCAGGCTTGGGGCAGCCCAGCCCTTAGACTTAGGGAGTCCCAGGCCTGGGGCGCCCCACACTTTACGCTTAGGGTGCCCCAGGCCAGGGACGCCTCAGCCCTTGGGCTTTGGGAGCCCCAGGCCTTGGGCGCCCCAGTCCTTAGGCTTTGAGAGCCCCAGGCCTGGTGAGCCCCAGCTCTTAGACTTAGCGAGCCCCTTATCTGAGGCGACCTAGCCCTTAGTCTTACAGAGCCCCAAACCTGGTGCGCCCCAGTATTTAGGCTTAGGGAACTCCAGGCCTGGGCCGCCCCAGGCCTTAGGCTTAGAGAGCCCCAGACATGCGGGGCCCCAGCAATTAGGCTTAGGCAGGCCCAGGCCTGGGGCTCCCCAGCCATTAGACTTAGGGAGCCCCAGGCCTTGGGCGCCCCAGCCCTTAGGCTTTGTGAGCCCAGGCCTGGGACTCCTCATTCCTTGGGCTTTGGGAGCCCCAGGCCTCGAGCGCCCCAGCCATTGGGCTTAGAGAGTCCCAGGCCTGGGGTGCCCCAGCCCTTAGGCTTAGGGATCCCCACCCTGGGGCGCCCCAGCCCTTATGTTTGGGAGCCCTAGGCCTGGGGCGCCCCAGCCCTTAGGCTTTGGGAGCTCGAGGCGTGGCGCCCAAGCCCTTAGGCTTTGGGAGCCCCAGGCCTGGGGCACCCCAGCCCTTAGGAGTTGGTAACCCAAGGCCTGTGGCGCCCCAGCCCTTAGTCTTAAGTAGCCCCAGACCTGGGGCGCACCAGCCCTTAGGCTTTGGAACCCCAGGCCTAGGGAGCCCCAGCCTTAAGGATTAGGGAACCCCATGCCTGGGTCGCCCCAGCCCTTAGGCTTAGGGAGCCCCAGGCCTGGGGCGCCGCAGCCTTTAGGCTTTGGGAGCCCCAGGCCTGGGGCGCCGCAGCCCTTAGGCTTTGGGGGCCCCAGGCCTGGGGCGCCGCAGCCCTTAGGCTTAGGGGGCCCCAGACCTGGTGCGCCGCATCCCTGGGTCTCCCCAGCCGTTAGCCTTAGGGAGCCCCAGGCCTGAGGCGCCTAGCCATTAGGCTTAGTTAGCCACAGTCCTGGGGCGCCCCAGCCTTTAGGCTTTGGGATCCCCAGGCCTAGGGCGCCCCAGTCCTTAGGCTTATGGAGCCTCAGGCCTGGGGCTCCCCAGCCCTAAGGCTTAGGGAGCCCTGGCATGGGGCACCACAACCCTTAGGGTGTGGGAGCCCAAGGCCTGGGGCGCCCCAGCCCTTAGGCTTAGGGAGTCCCAGGCCTGTGGGGCCTGAGCCCTTAAGCCTGTTAGCCTCAGGCCTGGGGCGCCCCAGCCCTTAAGCCTGGGAGCTTCAGGCCTGGGGCGCCCCAACCCTTAGGCTTTGGGAGCACCAGGACTGGGACGGCCCAGCACATAGGTTTTTTGAGCCCCAGGCCTGGGGCGCCCCAGCCCTTAGGCTTAAGTAAGCCCAGACCTGGGGAGCCTCAGCCTTTAGGCTTAGGGAGCCCCATGCCTGCGGCGCCCCAGCCCTTAGGCTTAGGGTGCCCCAGGCCTGGGACGCCTCAGCAATTAGGCTTAGGGAGCCCCAGGCCTGGGTCGCCCCAGCCCTTAGGCTTAGAGAGCCCCAGACATGTGGCGCCCCAGCAATTAGGATTAGGCAGCTCCAGGCCTGGGGCGCCCCAGCCATTAGACTTAGGGAGCCCCAGGCCTGGGGCGCCCCAGCCCTTAGGCTTTGTGAGCCCCAGGCCTGGGACTCCTCAATCCTTGGGTTTTGGGAGCCCCAGGCCTCGGGCGTCCCAGCCCTTGGGCTTAGAGAGTCCCAGACCTGGGGTGCCCCAGCCCTTAGGCTTTTCGAGCCCCAGGCCTGGGGCGCCCCCGCCCTTACGCTTTGGGAGCCCCAGGCTTGGGGCGCCCCAGCCCTTAGGCTTAGGGAGCCCCAGGCCTGGTGAGCCCCAGCTCCTTAACTTAGTGAGCCCCTGGCCTGGGGAGCCCCAACACTTAGGCTTAGGGAGCCCCAGGACAGGGTTGCCCCAGAATTTAGGCTTAGGGAGCCCCACCCTGGGGTTCCCCAGCCCTTAGGCTTTAGGAGCCCCAGGCCTGGGGCGCCCCAGCCCTTTAATTTTGGGAGCCCCAGGCCTGAGGCGCCCCAGCCCTTAGGCTTTGGGAGCCCCAGGCCTGGGGCGCCGCAGCCTTAGGCTTTGGGAGCCCCAAGCCTGGGGCGCCGCAGCCCTTAGGCTTAGGGAGCCCCAGACCTTGGCCGCCCCAGCCGTGGGTCGCCGCAGCCCTTAGCCTTAGATAGCCCCAGGCCTGGGGCGCCCAGCACTTAGACTTAGTTAGCCCAAGTCCTGGGGCGCCACAGCTCTTAGGCTTTGGGAGCCCCAGGACTAGGGCGCCCCAGCACTTAGGCTTAGAGAGCCTCAGGGCAGGGGCGCCCCAGCCCTTAGGCTTTGGGAGCCCGAGGTCGTGGCGCCCAAGCCCTAAGGCTTTGGGAGCCCTAGGCCTGGGGCGCCCCAGCCCTTAGGATTGGGGATGCCCAAGCCTGGAGCGCCCCAGCCTTAAGGCTTTGGGAACCCCAGTCCTGGGGGGCCCCAGCCCTTAGGCTTATGAAGCCTCAGGCCTGGGGCGCCCCAGCCCTAAGGCTTAGGGAGCCCCTGGCATGGGGCACCCCAACACTAAGGCTGTGGGAGCCCAAGGCCTGGGGCGCCCCAGCCCTTAGGCTTAGGGAGTCCCAGGCCTGGGGCGCCCCAGCCCTTAGGCTTTGGGAGCACCGGGACAGGGACGGCCCAGCACATAGGTTTTTTGAGCCCCAGGTCTGGGGCGCCCCAGCCCTTAGTCTTAAGTAAGCCCAGAACTGGGGCGCCCCAGCCTTACGCTTTGGGAGCCGCTGGCTTGGGGCGCACCAGTCCTTAGGCTTTGGGAGCCCCAGGTCTCGGGCGCCCCCCCTCTTAGGCTTAGGGAGCCCCAAGCCTGGTGATCCCTAGCTCTTTAACTTAGTGAGCCCCTGGTCTGGGGCGCCCCAACACTTAGGCTTAGGGAGCCCCAGGACAGGGGGGCCCCAGCCTTTAGGCTTAGGGAGCCCCACCTTGGGGTGCCCCAGCCCTTAGGCTTTGGCAGCCCCAGGCCTGGGGCGCCCCAGCCCTTAAGTTTTGGGAGCCCCAGGCCTGGGGCTCCCCAGCCCTTAGGCTTTGGGAGCCCCAGGCCTGGGGCGCCCCAGCCCTTAGGTTTTGGGAGCCCCAGGCCTGGGGCGCCGCAGCCCTTAGGCTTAGGGAGCCCCAGACCTTGGCCGCCCCAGCCGTGGGTCGCCCCAGCACTTAGCCTGAGATAGCCCCAGGCCTGGGGCTCCCAGCACTTAGGCTTAGTTAGCCCCAGTCCTGGGGCGCCCCAGTCCTTAGGCTTTGGGAGCCCCAGGCCTAGGGCGACCCAGCATTTAGGCTTAGAGAGCCTCAGGCCAGGGGCGCCCCAGCCCTTAGGCTTTGGGAGCCCGAGGCCGTGGCACCCAAGCCCTTAGGCTTTGGGAGCCCCAGGCCGGGGGCGCTACAGCCTTTAGGTTTTGGGAGCCCAAGGACTGGGGCGCCCCAGCCACTAGGCTTTGGGAGCACCAGGACTGGGATGCCCCAGCCCATAGGTTTTGGGAGCCCCAGGCTGGAGCGTCCCAGCCCTTAGCCTTAATTAGCCCCAGACCTGGGGCACCCCAGCACTTAGGCTTTGGATCCCCAGGACTGGGGCGCCCCAGCCTTAATGCTTAGGGAGCCCCAGGCCTGGGGCGCCCCAGACCTTAGGCTTTGGGAGCGGGAGGCCTGTGGCGCCCCAGCCCTTAGGCTTAGGGAGTCGCAGGCCAAGGTCGACCCAGCCCTTAGGCTTATTGAGCCCCAGACCTGAGGCGCCACAGCAATTAGGCTTAGAAAGCCCCAGACCTGGGGCGCCCCAGCAATTAGGCTTAGGAAGCCCCAAGCCTGGGGCGCCCCAGCCCTTAGGATTAGGGATGCCCAGGCCTGGTGCACCCTAGCCCTTAGGCTTTGGGAACCCCAGTCCTGGGGCGCACCAGCCCTTAGGCTTAGGGAACCCCAGGCCTGTGGCGCTACAGCCCTTAGGCTTAGGGAGCCCCAGGCCTGGGTCGCCCCAGCCCTTAGGCTTTGGGAGCCCCAAGCCTGGGGCGCCCCAGCCCTTAGGATTGGGGATGCCCAGGCCTGGGGCGCCCCAGCCTTAAGGCTTTGGGAACCCCAGTCCTGGGGCGCCCCAGTCTTTAGGCTTAGGGAACCCCTGGCCTGTGGCGCTCCAGCCCTTATGCTTAGGGAGCCCCAGGCCTGGGTCGCCCCAGCCCTTAGGCTTTGGGAGCCCCAGTCCTGGGGCGCCCCAGCCTTTAGGCTTTGGGAGCCCCAGGACAAGGACGCCCCAGCCCTTAGGCTTATGGAGCCTCAGGCCTGGGGCGCCGCAGCCCTAAGTCTTAGGGAGTCCCTGGCATAGGGCACCCCAACCCTTATGCTGTGGAAGCACTAGGACTGGGACGGCCCAGCACATAGGTTTTTTGAGCCCCAGGCCTGTGGCGCCCCAGCCCTTAGGCTTAAGTAGCCCCAGACCTGGGGCGCCCCAGCCTTTAGGCTTAGGGAGCCCCATGCCTGCGGCGCCCCAGCGATTAGGCCTTGGGAGACCCAGGCCAGGGACGCCCAAGCCCATAGGTTTTGGGAGCGCCAGGCCTGGGGCGCCACCGCCATTAGGCGTAGCGAGCCCCAAGCCTGGTGAGCCACAGCTCTTAGACTTAGGGAGCCCCAGACCTGGGGTGCCCCAGGAATTAGGCTTAACGAACCCCTGGCCTGGGGCTCCCCAACCCTTAGGATTAGGGAACCCCAGTCCTGGGGCGCCCCAGCCGTTAGGCTTCGGGAGTCCCAGGCCTGGGGTGCCCCAGCCCTTAGGCTTAGGAGGCCCAAGTTGGGGCACCCCAGCCCTTAGGCTTAAGGAGGCCTAGGCATTGGGAGCCCCAGGGCAGGGACGCCCAAGCCCATAGGTTTTGTGAGCGCCTGGTCTGGGGCGCCCCCGCCCTTAGGCTTTGGGAGCCCCAGACCTGCGGCACCCAAACCCTTAGGCTTTGGGAGCCCCAGGCCTGGGGCGCCCCAGCCCTTAGGCTTAGGGAGCCCCAGGCCTAGGACACCATAGCCCTTGGGCTTTTGGAGCCCTAGGCCTGGGGCGCCCCAGCTCTGAGGCTTAGGGTGCCCTAGGCCTGTGGCGCCCCAGCCCTTAGACATTGGGAGCCCCAGGCCTGGGGCGCACCAGCCCTTAGGCTTTAGGAGCCCCAGGCCAGGGCGCCCCCGCCCTTAGGCGTAGGGAGGCCCAGGCCTGGTGAGCCCCAGCTCTTAGATTTAGGGAGCCCCTGGCCTGGGGCACCCCAGTACTTAGGCTTAGTGAGCCCCAGGCCTGGAGCGCCCCAGCCCTTAGGCTTATGGAGCCGCAGGCCTTGGGCACCGCAGCCCTTAGGATTTGGGAGCCCCAGGCCTGAGGCGCCCCAGCCCTTAGCTTTTGGGAGCCCCAGGCCTGGGGGCCCCAACCCTTAGGATTTGGGAGCCCCAGGCCTGTGGTGCCCCACCCTTAGGCTTAGGGAGCCCCAGGCCTGGGGTGCCCTAGCCCTTAGGATTAGAGATGCCCAGTCCTGGGACGCCCCAGCCTTTAGGCTTTGGGAACCCCAGTCCTGGGGCGCCCCAGGCCTTAGGCTTTGGGAACCCCAGTCCTGTGTCACCCCAGCCCTTAGGCTTAGGGAGTCCCAGGCCTGGGGCGCCCCAGCCCTTAAGCCTGGGAGTCTCAGGCCTGGGGCGCCTCAGCCCTTAAGCCTGGGAGCCCCAGGCCTGGGGCGCCGCAGCCCTTAGGCTTAGGGAGCCCCAGACCTTGGCCGCCCCAGCCGTGGGGCGCCCCAGCCCTTAGCCTTAGATAGCCCCAGGCCTGGGGCCCCCAGCACTTAGGCTTAGTTAGCCACAGTCCTGGGGCGCCCCAGCCCTTAGGCTTTGGGAGCCCCAGGCCTAGGGCGCCCCAGCACTTAGGCTTAGAGAGCCTCAGGCCAGGGGCGCCCCAGCCCTTAGGCTTTGGGAGCCCGAGGCCGTGGCGCCCAAGCCCTTAGGCTTTGGGAGCCCCAGGCCTGGGGCGCTACAGCCCTTAGGCTTTGGGAGCCCAAGGACTGGGGCGCCCCAGCCATTAGGCTTTGGGAGCACCAGGACTGGGATGCCCCAGCCCATAGGTTTTGGGAGCCCCAGGCTGGAGCGCCCCAGCCCTTAGGCTTAAGTAGCCCCAGACCTGGGGCACCCCAGCACTTAGGCTTTGGAACCCCAGTCCTGGGGCGCCCCAGCCTTAATGCTTAGGGAGTCCCAGGCCTGGGGCGCCCCAGACCTTAGGCTTTGGGAGCGTCAGGCCTGTGACGCCCCAGCCCTTAGTATTTTGGAGCCCCAGGCCTGCGACGCCCCAACCCTTAAGCTTTTGGAGCCCCAGGTATGGGCGCCCCAGCCCTTAGTTTTAAGGAGCCCCAGGACTGGTGAGCCCCAGCTCTTAGATTTAGGGAGCCCCAGGCCAGGGTCGCCCCAGCCCTTAGGCTTATTGAGCCACAGAACTGAGGCGCCCCAGCAATTAGGCTTAGGGAGCCCCAGGCCTGGGTTGCCCCAGCCCTTAGGCTTAGAAAGCCCCAGACCTGGGGCGCCCCAGCAATTAGGCTTAGGGAGCCCCAGGCCTGGGGCGCCCCAGCCCTTAGTTTTAGGGATGCCCAGGCCTGGGGCACCCCAGCCCTTAGGCTTTGGGAACCCCAGTCCTGGGGCGCACCAGCCCTTAGGCTTAGGGAACCCCAGGCCTGTGGCGCTACAACCTTTAGGCTTAGGGAGCCCCAGGCCTGGGTCGCCCCAGGCCTTAGGCTTTGGGAGCCCCAAGCCTGGGGCGCCCCAGCCCTTAGGATTGGGGATTACCAGGCCTGGGGCGCCCCAGCCTTAAGGCTTTGGGAACCCCAGTCCTGGGGCGCCCCAGCCTTTAGGCTTAGAGAACCCCAGGCCAGTGGCGCTCCAGCCCTTAGGCTTAGGGAGTCCCAGGCCTGGGTCGCCCCAGCCCTTAGGCTTTGGGAGCCCCAGTCCTGGGGCACCCCAGCCTTTAGGCTTTGGGAGCCCCAGGCCTAGGGCGTCCCAGCCCTTAGGCTTATGGAGCCTCAGGCCTGGGGCGCCCTAGCGCTGAGGCTTAGGGAGCCCCTGGCATGGGGCACCCCAACCCTTAGGCTGTGGAAGCCCAAGGCCTGGGGCGCCCCAGCCCTTAGGCTTAGGGAGTCCCAGGCCTGGGGCGCCCCAGCCCTTAAGCCTGGGAGCCTCAGGCCTGGGGCGCCCCAGCCCTTAGGCTTTGGGAGCACCAGGAATGGGACGGCCCAGCACATAGGTTTTTTGAGCCCCAGGCCTGGGGCGCCCCAGCCCTTAGGCTTAGGGTGCCCCAGGCCTGGGACGCCTCAATCCTTGAGCTTAGGGAGCCCCAGGCCTGGGGCGCCCCAGCCGTTAGGCTTTGGGAGTCCAAGCCTGGTGAGCCCCATCTCTTAGACCTAGGGAGCCCCCGGCCTGAGGCGTCCCAGCACTTATGCTTAGGGAGCCCCAGGCCAGGGTCGCCCCAGCCCTTAGGCTTAGAGAGCCCCAGACATGTGGCGCCCCAGCTATTAGGCTTACGCTGCCCCAGGCCTGGGGTGCCCCAGCCATTAGACTTAGGGAGCCCCATGTCTGGGGCGCCCCAGCCCTTAGGGTTTGTGAGCCCCAGGCCTGGGACTCCTCATTCCTTGGGTTTTGGGAGCCCCAGGCCTCGGGCGCCCCAACCCTTGGGCTTAGAGTGTCCCAGGCCTGGGGTGCCCCAGCCTTTAGGCTTTTCGAGCCCCAGGCCTGGGGCGCCCCCGCCCTTACGCTTTGGGAGCCCCAAGCTTGGGTCGCCCCAGCCCTTAGGCTTAGGGAGCCCCAGGCCTGGTGAGCCACAGCTCTTTAACTTAGGGAGCCCCTGGCCTGGGGCGCCCCAACACGTAGGCTCAGGGAGCCCCAGGCCCTGGGGGCCCCAGCATTTAGGCTTAAGGAGTCCCACCCTGGATCGCCCCAGCCCTTAGGCTTTAGGAGCCCCAGTCCTGGGGCTCCCCAGCCCTTAGGTTTTGGGAGCCCCAGGCCTGGGGCGCCCCAGCCCCTAGGCTTTGGGTGCCCCAGGCCTGGGGTGCCGCAGCCCTTAGGCTTTGGGAGCCCCAGGCCTGGGGCGCCCCAGCCCTTAGGTTTTGGGAGCCCCAGGCCTGGGGTGCCCCAGCCCTTAGGCTAAAGGAGCCCCAGGCCTTGGGCACCCCAGCCCTTAGGCTTAGGGAGCACCAGGCCTTGGGCGCCCCAGCCCTTAGGCTTAGGGAGCCCGAGGCCGTGGCGCCCAAGCCCTAAGGTTTTGGGAGCCCAAGGCCTGGGGCGCTCCAGCCCTTAGGCTTTGGGAGCCCAAGTACTGGGACGCCCCAGCCCTTAGGCTTTGGGAGCACCAGGACTGGGATGCCCCACCACATAGGTTTTGGGAGCCCCAAGCCTGGGGCGCCCCAGTCCTTAGGCTTAGGGAGCCTCAGGCCTGAGGCGACACATTCTTTTGGCTTTGGGAGCCCCTGGACTGGGTCACCCCAGCCCTTAATATTTGGGAGCCCAGACCTGGGGCGCCTCAGCCTTTAGGTTTGGGAACCCCAGTCCTGGGGCTCCCCAGTCCTTAGGCTCAGGGAGCCCCAGGCCTGTATCGCCCCAGCCCTTAGGCTTAGGGAGCCCCAGGCCTGAGGCGCCCCAGCCTTTAGGCTTTGGGAGCTCCAGGCCTGGGGCGCCCCAGCACTTAGGCTTAGGGATCCCCAGGCCTGGTGCGCCCCAGCCCTTAGGCTTTGGGAGCCCCAGGCCTGGGTCGCCCCAGCCCTTAGGCTTAGAGAGCCCCAGACATTCGGCGCCCCAGAAATAAGGCTTAGGGTGCCCCAGGCCTAGGGCGCCCCAGGCATTAGACTTAGGAGCCCCAGGCCTGGGGTGCCCCAGCCCTTAAGCTTTGTGAGTCCCGACCTGGGACTCCTCATTCCTTGGGCTTTGGGAGCCCCATGTGGGTTGCCCCAGCCCTTAGGCTTTGGGAGCCCCAGGCCTGGGGTACCCCAGCTCTTTAAATTAGGGAGCCCCTGGCCTGGGGCGCCCCAACACTTAGGCTTAGGGAGCCCCAGGTCTGGGGTACCCCAGCCCTTAGGCTTAGGGAGCCCCACCCTGGGGCGCCCCAGCCTTTAGGCTTTGGGAGCCCCAGGCCTGGGGCGCCGCAGCCCTTAGGCTTAGGGAGCCCCAGACCTGGGGTACCCCAGCCCTTAGGCTTACGGAGCCCCAGTCCTGGGGCGCCCCAGCCCTGGGTCTCCCCAGCCTTTAGCCTTAGGGAGCCCCAGGCCTGAGGCGCCCAGCCATTAGGCTTAGTTAGCCACAGTTGGGGCGCCCCAGCCTTTAGGCTTTGGGAGCCCCAGGCCTAGGGCGCCCCAGCCCTTAGGATTGGGGATGCCCAGGCCTGAGGCGCCCTCTCCCTTTCGCTTTGGGAGCCCCAGACTTTGGCCGCCCCAGCCGTGGGTCGCCACAGCACTTAGCCTTAGAGAGCCCCAGGCCTGGGGCGCCCAGCACTTAGGATTAGTTAGCCTCAGTCCTGGGGCGCCCCAGGCTTAGGCTTTGGGAGCCCCAGACCTTGGGCGCCCCACCCCTTAGGCTTAGGGAGCCTCAGGCCAGGGGCGCCCCAGCCCTTAGGCTTTGGGAGCCCGAGGCCGTGGCGCCAAAGCCCTAAGGCTTTGGGAGCCCCAGGCCTGGGGCGCCAAAGCCCTTAGGCTTTGGGAGCCCCAGGCCTGGGGCGCCGCAGCCCTTAGGCTTAGGGAGCCCCAGACCTTGGCCGCCCCAGCCGTGGGGTGCCCCAGCCCTTAGCCTTAGATAGCCCCAGGCCTGGGGCGCCTAGCACTTAGGCTTAGTTAGCCACAGTCCTGGGGCGCCCCAGCCCTTAGGCTTTGGGAGCCCCAGGCCTAGGGCGCCCCAGCACTTAGGCTTAGAGAGCCTCAGGCCAGGGGCGCCCCAGCCCTTAGGTTTGGGAGCCCGAGGCCGTGGCGCCCAAGCCCTTAGGCTTTGGGAGCCCCAGGCCTGGGGCGCTACAGCCCTTAGGCTTTGGGAGCCCAAGGACTGGGGCGCCCCAGCCATTAGGCTTTGGGAGCACCAGGACTGGGATGCCCCAGCCCATAGGTTTTGGGAGCCCCAGGCTGGAGCGCCCCAGCCCTTAGGCTTAAGTAGCCCCAGACCTGGGGCACCCCAGCACTTAGGCTTTGGAACCCCAGTCCTTGGGCGCCCCAGCCTTAATGCTTAGGGAGTCCCAGGCCTGGGGCGCCCCAGACCTTAAGCTTTGGGAGCGTCAGGCCTGTGACGCCCCAGCCCTTAGTATTTTGGAGCCCCAGGCCTGCGACGCCCCAACCTTTAAGCTTTTGGAGCCCCAGGTATGGGCGCCCCAGCCCTTAGTTTTAAGGAGCCCCAGGACTGGTGAGCCCCAGCTCTTAGACTTAGGGAGCCCCAGGCCAGGGTCGCCCCAGCCCTTAGGCTTATTGAGCCACAGAACTGAGGCGCCCCAGCAATTAGGCTTAGGGAGCCCCAGGCCTGGGTTGCCCCAGCCCTTAGGCTTAGAAAGCCCCAGACCTGGGGCGCCCCAGCAATTAGGCTTAGGGAGCCCCAGGCCTGGGGCACCCCAGCCCTTAGTTTTAGGGATGCCCAGGCCTGGGGCACCCCAGCCCTTAGGCTTTGGGAACCCCAGTCCTGGGGCGCACCAGCCCATAGGCTTAGGGAACCCCAGGCCTGTGGCGCTACAGCCTTTATGCTTAGGGAGCCCCAGGCCTGGGTCGCCCCAGGCCTTAGGCTTTGGGAGCCCCAAGCCTGGGGCGCCCCAGCCCTTAGGATTGGGGATTACCAGGCCTGGGGCGCCCCAGCCTTAAGGCTTTGGGAACCCCAGTCCTGGGGCGCCCCAGCCTTTAGGCTTAGGGAACCCCAGGCCAGTGGCGCTCCAGCCCTTAGGCTTAGGGAGTCCCAGGCCTGGGTCGCCCCAGCCCTTAGGCTTTGGGAGCCCCAGTCCTGGGGCACCCCAGCCTTTAGGCTTTGGGAGCCCCAGGCCTAGGGCGCCCCAGCCTTAGGCTTATGGAGCCTCAGGCCTGGGGCGCCCTAGCGCTAAGGCTCAGGGAGCCCCTGGCATGGGGCACCCCAACCCTTAGGCTGTGGAAGCCCAAGGCCTGGGGCGCCCCAGCCCTTAGGCTTAGGGAGTCCCAGGCCTGGGGCGCCCCAGCCCTTAAGCCTGGGAGCCTCAGGCCTGGGGCGCCCCAGCCCTTAGGCTTTGGGAGCACCAGGACTGGGACGGCCCAGCACATAGGTTTTTTGAGCCCCAGGCCTGGGGCGCCCCAGCCCTTAGGCTTAGGGTGCCCCAGGCCTGGGACGCCTCAATCCTTGAGCTTAGGGAGCCCCAGGCCTGGGGCGCCCCAGCCGTTAGGCTTTGGGAGTCCAAGCCTGGTGAGCCCCATCTCTTAGACCTAGGGAGCCCCCGGCCTGAGGCGTCCCAGCACTTATGCTTAGGGAGCCCCAGGCCAGGGTCGCCCCAGCCCTTAGGCTTAGAGAGCCCCAGACATGTGGCGCCCCAGCTATTAGGCTTACGCTGCCCCAGGCCTGGGGTGCCCCAGCCATTAGACTTAGGGAGCCCCATGTCTGGGGCGCCCCAGCCCTTAGGGTTTGTGAGCCCCAGGCCTGGGACTCCTCATTCCTTGGGTTTTGGGAGCCCCAGGCCTCGGGCGCCCCAACCCTTGGGCTTAGAGTGTCCCAGGCCTGGGGTGCCCCAGCCTTTAGGCTTTTCGAGCCCCAGGCCTGGGGCGCCCCCGCCCTTACGCTTTGGGAGCCCCAAGCTTGGGTCGCCCCAGCCCTTAGGCTTAGGGAGCCCCAGGCCTGGTGAGCCACAGCTCTTTAACTTAGGGAGCCCCTGGCCTGGGGCGCCCCAACACGTAGGCTCAGGGAGCCCCAGGCCCTGGGGGCCCCAGCATTTAGGCTTAGGGAGTCCCACCCTGGATCGCCCCAGCCCTTAGGCTTTAGGAGCCCCAGTCCTGAGGCTCCCCAGCCCTTAGTTTTTGGGAGCCCCAGGCCTGGGGCGCCCCAGCCCCTAGGCTTTGGGTGCCCCAGGCCTGGGGCGCCGCAGCCCTTAGGCTTTGGGAGCCCCAGGCCAGGGGCGCCCCAGCCCTTAGGTTTTGGGAGCCCCAGGCCTGGGGTGCCCCAGCCCATAGGCTAAAGGAGCCCCAGGCCTTGGGCGCCCCAGCCCTTAGGCTTAGGGAGCACCAGGCCTTGGGCGCCCCAGCCCTTAGGCTTAGGGAGCCCGAGGCCGTGGCGCCCAAGCCGTAAGGCTTTGGGAGCCCAAGGCCTGGGGCGCTCCAGCCCTTAGGCTTTGGGAGCCCAAGTACTGGGACGCCCCAGCCCTTAGGCTTTGGGAGCACCAAGACTGGGATGCCCCACCACATAGGTTTTGGGAGCCCCAAGCCTGGGGCGCCCCAGTCCTTAGGCTTAGGGAGCCCCAGGCCTGAGGCGACACAGCCTTTTGGCTTTGGGAGCCCCTGGCCTGGGTCACCCCAGCCCTTAATATTTGGGAGCCCCGACCTGGGGCGCCTCAGCCTTTAGGTTTGGGAACCCCAGTCCTGGGGCTCCCCAGTCCTTAGGCTCAGGGAGCCCCAGGCCTGTATCGCCCCAGCCCTTAGGCTTAGGGAGCCCCAGGCCTGAGGCGCCCCAGCCTTTAGGCTTTGGGAGCTCCAGGCCTGGGGCGCCCCAGCACTTAGGCTTAGGGATCCCCAGGCCTGGTGCGCCCCAGCCCTTAGGCTTTGGGAGCCCCAGGCCTGGGTCGCCCCAGCCCTTAGGCTTAGAGAGCCCCAGACATTCGGCGCCCCAGAAATAAGGCTTAGGGTGCCCCAGTCCTAGGGCGCCCCAGCCATTAGACTTAGGAGCCCCAGGCCTGGGGTGCCCCAGCCCTTAAGCTTTGTGAGTCCCGACCTGGGACTCCTCATTCCTTGGGCTTTGGGAGCCCCAGGTGGGTTGCCCCAGCCCTTAGGCTTTGGGAGCCCCAGGCCTGGGGTACCCCAGCTCTTTAAATTAGGGAGCCCCTGGCCTGGGGCGCCCCAACACTTAGGCTTAGGGAGCCCCAGTCTGGGGTACCCCAGCCCTTAGGCTTAGGGAGCCCCACCCTGGGGCGCCCCAGCCTTAAGGCTTAGGGAGCCCCAGGCCTGGGGCGCCGCAGCCCTTAGGCTTAGGGAGCGCCAGGCCTGTGGCGCCCCAGCCCTTAGTATTTGGGAGCCCCAGGCCTGCGACGCCCCAACCCTTAAGCTTTTGGAGCCCCAGGCATGGGCGCCCCAGCCCTTAGTTTTAGGGAGCCCGAGGCCTGGGGCGCCCCAGCCATTAGGCTTTGGTAGCCCCAGGCCAGGGACGCCAAGCCCATAGGTTTTGGGAGTGCCAGGCCTGGGGTGCCCCCGCCATTAGGCGTAGGGAGCCCCAGGCCTGGTGTGCCCCAGCTCTTAGACTTAGGGAGCCCCAGGCCAGGGTCGCCCCAGCCCTTAGGCTAATTGAGCCCCAGACCTGGGGCGCCCCAGCAATTAGGCTTAGGGAGCCCCAGGCCTGGGTTGCCCCAGCCCTTAAACTTAGAAAGCCCCAGACCTGGGGCGCCCCAGCAATTAGGCTTAAGGAGCCCCAGGCCTGGGGCGCCCCAGCCGTAGGATTAGGGATGCCCAGGCCTGGGGCACCCCAGCCCTTTTGCTTTGGGAACCCCAGTCCTAGGTCGGCCCAGCCCTTAGGCTTAGGGAACCCCAGGCCTGTGGCACTCCAGCCCTCAGGTTTAGGGAGCCCCAGGCCTGGGTCGCCCCAGCCCTTAGGCTTTGGGAGCCGCAAGCCTGGGGCGCTCCAGCCCTTAGGATTGGGGATGCCCAGGCCTGGGGCGCCCCAGCCTTTAGGCATTGGGAACCCCAGTCCTGGGACGCCCCAGCCTTTAGGCTTAGGGAGCCCCAGCCCTGAGGCACCCCAGCCTTTTGGCTTTGGGAGCCCCAGGCCTGGGTCGCCCCCGCCCTTAGGATTTGGGAGCCCCAGGCCTGGGGCGCCTCTGCCTTTAAGTATGGGAACCCCAGTCCTGGGGCGCCCCAGTGCTTAGGCTTAGTGAGCCCCAGGCCTGTGTCGTCCCAGTTCTTAGGCTTAGGGAGCCCCAGGCCCGTCGCCCCAGCCCTTAGGCTTAGGGAGCCCCAGGCCTGAGGCGCCCCAGCCTTTAGGCTTTGGGAGCTCCAGGCCTGGGGCGCCCCAGCACTTAGGCTTAGGGATCCCCAGGCCTGGTGCGCTCCAGCCCTTAGGCTTTGGGAGCCCCAGGCCTGGGTCGCCCCAGCCCTTAGGCTTAGAGAGCCCTAGACATTCGGCGCCCCAGAAATTATGCTTAGGGAGCCCCAGGCCTGGGGCGCCCCAGCCATTAGACTTAGGAGCCCCAGGCCTGGGGTGCCCCAGCCCTTAGGTTTTGTGAGTCCCGACCTGGGACTCATCATTCCTTGGGCTTTGGGAGCTCCAGGTGGAGTGCCCCAGCCCTTAGGCTTTGGGAGCCCCAGGCCTGGGGCGCCCCCGCCCTTTCGCTTTGGGAGCCCCAGTAGGGGCGCCCCCGCTCTTAGGCTTAGGGAGCCCCAGGCCTGGTGAGCCCCAGCTCTTTAATTTAGGGAGCCCCTGGCCTGGGGCGCCGCAACACTTAGGTTTAGGGAGCCCCAGGCCTGGGGTACCCCAGCCCTTAGGCTTAGGGAGCCCCATTCTGGGGCGCCCCAGCCCTTAGGCTTTCGGAGCCCCAGGCTTGGGGCGCCCCAGCCCTTAGGCTTTCGGAGCCCCAGGCCTGGGGCGCCGCAGCCCTTAGGCAAGGGAGCCCCAGACCTGGGGTGCCCCAGCCTTTAGGCTTTGGGAGCCCCAGGCCTAGGGCGCCTCAGCCCTTAGGCTTAGGGAGCCTCAGGCCTGGTGCGCCCCAGCCCTAAGTCTTAGGGGGCACCTGGCATGGGGCATCACAGCCCTTAGGCTGTGGGAGCCCAAGGCGTGGGATGCCCCAGCCCTTAGGCTTTGGGAGCCCGAGACCGTGGCGCCCAAGCCCTTAGGCTTTGGGAGCCCCAGGCCTGGGACACCCCAGCCCTTAGGCTTTGGGAGCCCAAGGCCTGGGGCGCCCTGTCCTTAGGCTTTGGGAGCACCAGGACTGGGAGGCCTCGGCCCATAGGTTTTGGGAGCCCCAGTCCTGCGACGCCCCAGCCCTTAGGCTTAAGTAGCCCCAGACCTGGGGCGCCCCAGCCTTTAGGCTTTGGAACCCCAGGCCTGGGGCGCCCCAGCCCTTAGGTTTTGGGAGCCCCAGGCCTGCGATGCCCCAACCCTTAAGCTTTCGGAGCCAAAGGCCTGGGGCGCCCAAGCGCTTAGTTTTAGGGAGCCCCAGGCCTGGGGCGCCCCAGCCATTAGGCCTTGGGAGCCCAGGCCAGGGACGCCCAAGCCCATAGGTTGTGGGAACGCCAGGCCTGGGGCGCCCCCGCCATTAGGCGTAGCGAGCCCCAGGCCTGGTGAGCCACAGCTCTTAGACTTAGGGAGCCCCAGACCTGGAGCGCCCAAGCAATCAGGCTTAGGGAACCTCTGGCCTGGGTGCGCCCCAACCCTTAGGATTAGGGAACTCCAGTTCTGGGGCGCCCCAGCCCTTAGGCTTCGGGAGTCCCAAGCCTGGGCTGCCCCAGCCCTTAGGCTTAGGAGGCCCAGGTTGGGGCGCCCCAGCCCTTAGGATTAAGGAGGCCTAGGCATTGGGAGCCCCAGGGCAGGGACGCCCAAGCCCATAGGTTTTGTGAGCGCCTGGTCTGGGGCGCCTCCGCCCTTAGGCTTTGGGAACCCCAGACCTGCGGCGCCCCAACCCTTAGGCTTTGGGAGCCCCAGGCCTGGGGCGCCCCAGCCCTTAGGCTTAGGGAGCCCCAGGCCTGGGACACCAGAGCCCTTGGGTTTGGGAGCCCTAGGCCTGGAGTGCCCCAGCTCTGAGGCTTAGGGTGCCCCAGGCCTGTGGCGCCCCAGCCCTAAGACATTGGGAGCCCCAGGCCTGGGGCGCCCAAGCCCTTAGGCTTTCGGAGCCCCAGGCCAGGGTGCCCCCGCCCTTAGGCGTAGGGAGGCCCAGGCCTGGTGAGCCCCAGCTCTTAGACTTAGGGAGCCCCTGGCCTGGGGCACCCCAGCACTTAGGCTTAGTGAGCCCCAGGCCTGGAGCGCCCCAGCCCTTAGGCTTATGGAGCCCCAGGCCTGGGGCGCCCCAGCCCTTAGGATTTGGGAGCCCCAGGCCTGAGGCGCCCCAGCCCTTAGGCTTTGGGAGCCCCAGGCCTGGGGCGCCCCAGCCCTTAGGATTTCGGAGCCCCAGGCCTGGGGCGCCCCACCCTTAGGCTTGGGGAGCCCCAGGCCTGCGTCGCCCCAGCCATTAGGCTTAGAGAGCCCCAGACTGTGGCCCCCAGCAATGAGGCTTAGGGAGCCCCTGGCCTGGGGCGCCCCAGCCCTTAGGATTAGGGATGCCCAGGCCTGGGTCGCCCCAGCCCTTAGGCTTTGGGAACCCCAGTCCTGGGGCGCCTCAGTCCTTAGGCTTAGGGAGCCCCAGGCCTGTGTCGCCGCAGCCCTTAGGCTTTGGGTGCCCCAAGCCTGGGGCGCCCCAGCACTTAGGCTTAGGGAGCCCCAGGCCTGAGGCGCCCCAGCTTTTAGGCTTTGGGAGCTCCATGCCTGGGGCGCCCAGCATTTAAGGTTAGGGATCCCCAGGCCTGGTGAGCCCCAGCTCTTAGACTTAGGGAGCCCCTGGCCTGGGGCACCCCAGCACTTAGGCTTAGTGAGCCCCAGGCCTGGAGCGCCCCAGCCCTTAGGCTTATGGAGCCCCAGGCCTGGGGCGCCCCAGCCCTTAGGATTTGGGAGCCCCAGGCCTGAGGCGCCCCAGCCCTTAGGCTTTGGGAGCCCCAGGCCTGGGGCGCCCCAGCCCTTAGGATTTCGGAGCCCCAGGCCTGGGGCGCCCCACCCTTAGGCTTGGGGAGCCCCAGGCCTGCGTCGCCCCAGCCATTAGGCTTAGAGAGCCCCAGACTGTGGCCCCCAGCAATGAGGCTTAGGGAGCCCCTGGCCTGGGGCGCCCCAGCCCTTAGGATTAGGGATGCCCAGGCCTGGGTCGCCCCAGCCCTTAGGCTTTGGGAACCCCAGTCCTGGGGCGCCTCAGTCCTTAGGCTTAGGGAGCCCCAGGCCTGTGTCGCCGCAGCCCTTAGGCTTTGGGTGCCCCAAGCCTGGGGCGCCCCAGCACTTAGGCTTAGGGAGCCCCAGGCCTGAGGCGCCCCAGCTTTTAGGCTTTGGGAGCTCCATGCCTGGGGCGCCCAGCATTTAAGGTTAGGGATCCCCAGGCCTGGTGAGCCCCAGCTCTTAGACTTAGGGAGCCCCTGGCCTGGGGCACCCCAGCACTTAGGCTTAGTGAGCCCCAGGCCTGGAGCGCCCCAGCCCTTAGGCTTATGGAGCCCCAGGCCTGGGGCGCCCCAGCCCTTAGGGTTTGGGAGTCCCAGGCCTGGGGCGCTCCAGTCCTTAGGCTTAGGGAGCGCCAGGCCTGGGTCGCCCTAGCCCTTAGGCTTTGGGAGTCCCAAGCCTGGGGCGCCCCAGCCCTTAGGCTTAGGGAGCCCCAGGCCTGAGGCGCACCAGCCTTTAGCCTTTGGGAGATCCAGGCTTGGGGCGCCCCAGCCCTTAGGATTTGGGAGCCCCAGTCCTGGGGCGCCCCAGCCCTTAGGCTTTAGGAGTCCCAGGCTGGGGCGCCCCAGCCCTTAGGCTTAGGGAGCCCCAGGCCTGAGGCACCCCAGCCTTTAGGCTTTGGTAGCTCCAGGCCTGGGGCGCCCCAGGCCTTAGGCTTAGGGAGCCCCAGGTTTGGGCTCCGCAGCCTTAGGTTTAGGGAGCCCCAGGCCTGGGGTGCCCCAGCCCTTAAGTTTAGGGAGCCCCAGACCTGGGACGCCCCAGCCCTTAGACTTAGGGAGCCCCAGGCCTGGTGAGCCCAACTCTTAGATTTTGGGAGATTTGCCTCCTCTGGCCTAACATGATGAATGCTGAGAGGGGGTGGTGACTATGGTGTTAAACTCCCTGAACTTTACCTATCCCAGGGGAAAACTTATTATTTAAAGTAAGCTTTAGACAGAATCTTTAGAAAGAGAAATGGTTAACTTTATGTACACAATTACTCCCCAACACATAGGTTCAAGCTCATAGGCTGTGGATGACCTTGAGCAGGTGCTCAGTCACAATGGGTTTCTTTCAGGATTGAGAGTTCAGCTCTCTCAACTCTCCAACTGGTTTTTAGCACCATAGTCTCGTTTCTATTTTGGTATTTACTTTGTTTTTAGGGGGAAAAGACTCCCAATCCAACTATATTTTATTAGGAACTCCTTTGCTAAGTTTTACACAAGAAAAAGGCACAAACTGCTGTTCTGGATGAAGGAGAGCATCCGCATGAGGCCACAATGGTGTCGGAAGGACCCACAGCCACAGTGACTTAAATAAAATGACACCCATTCTGTCCTGCTGCCTCTGACTCATAGTGACTCTGTGTAGGGATCCTGAAGTTGCTACGCTTACAGGAAGCAATAACCTCATCTTTCTCCTGTGGAATGACTAGTGGCTTTATACCAGCAACCTTGCTCTTAATAGTCCAACACTATCCAGCATTACCACCTGGGCTCCTGAAAACTTAAATAAGACATAGAAAACAAAGAACTTTGTAACAAAATTGTGACTGAAGACAGATCAATTCATGGAGTTTCAGGAGGGCCTGTGAGAGCATGAGCGGGACCTTCATTGGGATGTGCACACTACCGTATATCGTTGAGTGTGGCCCGGGGAGTGGACGCAAGCACACTGGCTGAGGGACAAGCTTTCCACTGCCAGTCAGCAGTAGGAAAGAACTCAATGGCGGCTGAATTTGTGGCCCCTCAAAATGGATGTAGGGTCTCCACATAGACTCTCACTGTGAGCCACAGCCTATTGCTCAAAATTTAAGCTCAAATAAGACTTAAACGCCAAACATTCTGTTTCCTTAAAATAGGGTACTGCCGGGATCAGCTAGAAGTCTGCATGACCTATCAGATCTCAACGCCGATCTCAAATCACTTCACATGATCCATTCTACCAGTCATGTCAAGGACAACTAGAGGTCTGCATGAGCGAGCCCAAATCGCCTCCTCACTTACCCATTCCAGAGGTTGTGCCTGTATAACCTATCGACTAACACATTCCCATATGCCGTGGTTATGAAACCAACCATCATGCTGGAATAAGGACCAATCACGATGCAAGGGTCAGGATCAATGGGAAAGCAAAATAGGGGCTGAGAGGAGCCAAGAGGGGTCGCTTCACTCAATCCTTAAACCTGATCTAATGTCACTAGACTGAGGTCTTCCTCACATCTCAAGGGCACCCGATTCATGATTGAAGTGAATTGTGCTTATTCAATCTTTGTTCTGCTTGCTGTCCTGCTGTGCTGCATCCTCTTCTTGCTTTTTTGTGCATGGCTCCCTCTGATGTGGTGACAAATGGCTTGAGAGGGATTTGACATAGGGAGAAAGCCCACCCACATCAACTGTCACCAGAAGCAGACACTAAGTCCATTTCTCTCACCTCACAGAACTATGCACACCAGACACTGGTAGGGCTGCCTGGGAGGGGAACCCTTAGTGCAGTGGTTCTCAACCTGTGGGTTGCGACCCCTTTGGGAGTCATATGACCCTTTCACAGGGCTCTACCAATTCATAACTGTAGCAAAATTACAGTGATGAAGTAGCAAGAACATCATTTAATGGTTGGGGGAGGGGGGCATCACCACAACAAGAGGACCTCTATTAGGAAGGTTGAGAACCACTGCCCGAGTGTGTTTAGGACTTTGCTGCCCTCAAGGTCATCAGACATTCCTGAAGGCAGAGCCACTGCAGGAAGCCCTTCTGGGAAATGCCCTGAAGACAGGTCTCAATCAACTCCACCCTCACCCTCTGAGATCCTAATCATAGGACGCATGGAAATGCTCCCTGCCACTTCGAAGGCTGTAAGTCCATGGGAGCAGAAAGCCTCCTCTTTCTCCCTTGGAGTGGTGGCTGGTGAGTTCAAACTGCTCACTTTCTGGCTAACATAACCCACAGACCAGCTCCCCCTGAGCTCAGTTTGGTTTGCCGCACAGCACACATTGTTTGGAACCTTCTGAAATAGCTATGCACATGTGCAGGTTGGGGGGATTTCGCACAAGATGCAGTTTCCACCCTCTCTTGGCAAAAATATTTTTTCCAAAAGGCTTGTATTCTCTTCTGGATCTGAGTAGCAGCTACTCTCATGAAGTCATAGCACATACATTCATGCTACAGTCCTCCCAACTCCCTAATGTCTTACGCCGAGTCTGCTCCATGCTTTTCTGTGTCCTACATGGCAGCTGTAGGCACCCAAGGCATGGGCTCTGCAGCCTGGGTCCAAATATCTCCTTCCCACTTCCTTACTGTGTGGTCCTAGGCTCATGACTTCATCATTCTGTGCCATTGATTTTTCATCTGTAAAAGGAGGCCAAATAGAGTCCACACATAGGCTTGTTAAGTGGAATAATTGAATTATTATACACAAAAAGCTTAGAACGGTGCTTGGCATCTTGCAAATACTATTAGGTGGTTTAGCATAGGGACTGGGTCATCCATTACATATGCTCAGGTTCAAACTTCCGGCCAGGAAGGGGTGGTACACCTAGGTGGGCATTTCACCTGGATTGGCCCATCTGGGCCAGGTGAATTCAATCCAGCCATTGGGGTTGACCATGACCGTCAACCATGCCTCCCTATGGAGGAATTGAAAAGGCAGGATCTTGACCGCTCCGATGTCTCCCTTCACCCACTTTTCTGTTGTCCGTCCCCCAGGGAGGAGGTCACATGTAGATACTTGTAATCAGTTCCCTCTTTCCAATCCACCCTCCCACAACCCTCTCAGTATCACCACTCACAAATGTGATGTTTCCAGACTGAAATAGAATAAGGACGAAAGACCTGATCATCTCCATCCACACATCGACCTTGGCCCGCCACGGTTGGCTTCCCCCCCCCCCCCGACCTGGTGATAGCACAGACTGGCATAGTTTGCTCCGCTTCCCATGAGGTGCCCATGAGAGGCTGACTCGACAACCACGGTCAAGATCAACAGCTTGAACTCCTTTATGGGTCTACAGAAACAAGAACAACCTTCTGAAAGGAGGTCGCATTGCTATTTGGGACTGGGAGAATGCCTTTGTGACAAGGATTGTGCTCTGGATCCCAAAGGCGACTTTTAAACACAGCCACATAGCAACTCCGGAAATTGCCATAGTAGAAGCCAGGTTTAAAAAAAAAAAAGTTCTACTGGCTTGCTCAAAGGAGGCCAGAGTTGGATGGGGGTGGGGTGGGGTGGGGTGGGGTGGGAGACTCCTCTAAAAATGAACAAATTTGTTTCCTTACATATTTGTCATGTCTTTTGGTCCTGAAAGAAAGGGGGGGGGAAAGCAGACGAGAGGAGGAAACGGCGACTGACAGTCACCTTGTTGGTATTCCCACAGCATCCCCTCCTTAGGCACTTGCTGCCATCTCATCCAACTCCACTCAGTATATTTTCACCCAGCAATGATGCAGAAATGTCTGTGTACTCCAGTGTTATTGTAGTCGGGCAGCGTTTACGCGTTTGACTTTCAACTCAGCATGGCAGGATGTCTAGAAGCAATTATAACCAGCACCTGCTCTGTCTGTGCGGTGGGCAGGCAGTGACGGATCCCCAGCTTCCAGAACACTAGTGCCCCCTCCCAGCTCAGGATAATGACGGTGACACTCGGCCTCCTTGTTGTCTGGGGGAGCTCTAGGAGCTCTCCTCTGGAACCTCATATTATTGGCATTTCTTTGAGTGAACACATCAAATTAGTGACTGTAAAGGAAGGTGTAGGAGATGATTATTGGTGACCAGACAAGCCTCAACCACCTCCAGAGAGCATGTCTCCTAAGTGCAAAGTATGAAGAGGGAGGAAACAATTGACCACAAATGGAGTAGGCTCTGAGTCTCGCCACTCAATGTATGTGCGTGGTCACTGAGGCGCCAACATTATGGCTGGAGGACGGATATGGTTTATGCAGCCGTGATTGCCATCCAGAACGTGCCGTGCTATTGTGAAAAACTATTTTTTTATTCTGAGCAAATCTCTGTTTCCACTTGCTTTAATGCTTCGCCAGAGAGCCAGGGACTCTGGGAGGGGTGGGGACGCACAGGGCTGGGCTGACCTCAGGAACTCATGTGTAAAGGGCTTTTTCTCACTTGGAAGCAGGCTGGGTTCACAGCTGTTCTTTCTGGTAAAGCTTGTTTCTGAACCTTGCCACGTCTGAGTCCGAAGAGGGAAATGAAGGTGACAAATGCTGCGATTAGCCCTGGGCACATCTTGGCTATGGTCCTGCTTAAGTCTGTTTCACTTGAATCCCAGTTTTACCTTTCTTCCTTTCTGGGTTCTGAAGCATCAGATGGGTGCCAAACGCTTCCACGGACAACTAAAGCTGAACAAGGTGCAGGCAGATGAAGAGCAACGGGAGGTTGGTGTTTGGGAGAATGAATACTTGGGCTTCCTAGGCCAGTCCAGCTGGTGGTTAGAGCCCTGTTTCAGATTCCACTGAAATCTCCTAGTGTCCAAGGACCAAGTGGCTCCTAAGTCCAGAATTTCTGTTACATGTCTCACCAAGGAGAAGCTGGGCCCAAATGCATTGAAGAATAAAGCAGGAGCTTGGCTTATGAATCCACTCTCTGATTCTGAAATTTCAAAGGCTCCGTGCACAGACATTTCAACACTGAAAGCACAGCAGGGAAAATCAAAGACTTGGGCTTCCTCCTTGCCCCTCTTTTAGGGCTTTTATGGTTTTCCAAGGCGCTTCCCAGAGCCGAGTGTTGTATAGGTCATGTTTAAAAATGTCGTAGTTCTGAGGGACTTGCTGTTCTGCTTTCTTTTGCAAGGAGACCCGGTTTCTTGTCTTGTGGCCAAACACAGAGCACAGATGTCTGTGGGCCCCTCCCTTTCCCCTGACCTTTGCTCTCTTCTCTGGATACCCTACTGACCTGTTCCCCCTTACAAGATCTGAACTGCTCACACACTTCGTTAAATTCTCATCCTAGCGAGAAGCATCCGAGCATCTTATTAGAGCCTGTATGAGTTCTGTTCTGGATGCCTATTTGTGTAACTCCAGGTCTCTGGCATGGAAACGTGCCATGCCCACAGACCCACACAGGTAATATAAACTCCAACAGTAGTTTAAGGTTTAAGGTGGTCACAGGGAACACTGGGGCCCGTGTCTCCTGGTGAACCCCTCAGGCTGTCTAAAGGGGCTAGTTCCATCTCAATGTAGCCATGCAGGAATGTAGACCGGTTAGGTAGCAAGACAAGGGGTTGTTCCTCTCCATGCTTAGGGGGCCCCCTACAGGAGGTTGGAAGCCAATGTGGGCTAAGCCCAAGCCAGGAGAGCTTACTTGACGCCTCCCAGCTGAAAGCCCTTAAAAGGCTGGAATCTGGAGACCACCGCCCCTTCCCTTCAGCTGCTTCTCTGCCTTCCACTCAGCAGGGCTGAGTGTGCAGTGTCATGAGGGTGCCCGTGTTCAGTTTAGTGTAACGCCGGAACCTTCTTCTCTCATGTATATAAACCCACTCGGATTACCAACCAGGCTTTGGTGTGAATTTCTTTCCAGTGTGTAGCCAAGGACCGAGACATTTCCCACCCGAGAAACCTAACAGACCCAGACTTACAATAAACCCATATTTTTATTTATAAGGCAAGAGGTGACCAGGTCTAGACAATAATGGTGAAGAGGGCCCTGGGTTTGAGAAAGATTCTGAAGTACAATCCATAACCCTTAGAAATGCATTGGACTTAGGGGAGGGGCAAAGAGGGCTGGATTGAGAAAGTCTCTGGCATCCAGTTCTGACTTGACTTCTGGATCCTGAAACCTTCAGGACAATGACCTTGCCCTCCAGCCAGACCTTCCAATAGCCATCTTCTCAGAGCTTTGTTAATTTCTCAAAATACATTACACCTGCCATCCTGTGAGCGGCTACCAAACCCAGGCACTTTTTTTCAAAGACAAGCTCGCTCTTTCTACCCCTAAGAGCAGGTAGTTTGGGGATGATGGATATGAGATACCACAGAAGACAAATCTGTTATCTTCCATGGTGCACAAAACATGCTGTCACAACCAGGACTCGTGACAATCCCTCAGTTTCCTAAATTGCTTCACTGCTACTTTTTAATTAAGCCTCATTAGATTGTCATATATTGATAAGAGGGATGACCCTGAACTAGATGCATAAATTAAAGCTATCCTCATCCTGTGCTTTTATATGAATGTATTAATTATTTTTGTCATTAGGGAGAATAATGGAGGGATGGAGCAATACCAAACGGAGTTTGACAAAGTGTTGGTGTTTGCTGCGGCAAATGTGGTGCGTGTCAGATACAATCCGTCACCCAGTGAGTCTGCAATTAACACCAAGGGACAAAGGTAGGATTCCCTGTAATAAATAACCTTCCTCCCAGATGCTAATGGAGACCCAGCAGGACCCACTGTTGTGTTGTCGCAGTTGTACACGGGCCCTTAGAGGAGACCGAGCTGGTGTTTGAAACGAATCTTGTTTGCTCCCAGTTGGCTCACACATTTTTTTTAAGTGGCATAATCACTAACATTTAAACACAGGGTGATGTCACGTAACAATCTGCAGCTTCTGAGAAATGGAGAGGCCCGACTTTGCTGGTTGACAGTGCAGAGGGACTGGGGGAGCAGTCAGATATGGTGATCAGAGTTTGGAATCCTTGCTTTCCAAGTACATGTGTCAAGGAGTTCAAGGGTTCAGAAATTTAGGAGGGAAGTTCCAGAAGACAAGTTTGTGTGGTCGATAATAAACCAATATAGGGGTTGAGATTTCAATCTGTTGGCTATTTATTTTGTGCTTGGTAGCCAACCAGCCCAGAATTCCTGACCTCGCCGACCTGTGAAACAAGGACCATTCCAGAATGACATAGAAGCAAGCACGGAAGCGAGGGCATCCATTACCCCGAATGCGTAGGGGTCAGGAACTAAGTGCTTTCTGTAGAACAGCTCCAGAAGGCAGACCTTTGGCTGGAAAACCTGTTAGGGAGCTAGCATAGGGACTGGCAGGCCTATTACACATGCTCAGAGGTCTGAGCTACCGGCTCATGAAGCAGTGGCTCACTGCATGCTCAGAAGTTCAGGTTTCCAGCCAGGAGGGGGAGCTATGCCTGGGTGGGGCTGTACCTGCATTGGCTCACCTAGGCCAGGTGAATTCAATTCAACAATTCAGCCAATGGGGTCGACCCACGTCATCGACCACGCCTCCCTAACCGCTCATAAAACTCACGGGGATCCCAAACCAGGCCTCAGCGTGAGCTGTTTCTCGCGTGGAGCCGAGGACCGAGGCACACCTGTCCCCGGAGAGGTCGAAAAGAAGCGGTGCTGTGTGATTCGGAGCTATGAGGTAAGCCGGCCCCAGGAGTGGGCCCTCCCATGTTGGTCTCACGGATTGGGGGCCCCTCTGGGCTCCTTTTACCTCACCACCCTCGGGAGAATTGTTGGGTTGAATTCACGGTGTCCGTCTTTGCGCCGTTTCTTGCTGGTGTCCGTCTTTGCGCCGTTTCTTGCTGGTGTCCGTCTTTGCGCCGTTTCTTGCTGGTGTCCGTCTTTGCGCCGTTTCTTGCTGGTGTGCGGGACATGACGTGCCTGCTTTCCCGGGAACTCGCCTGCCTTCCCGGGCTGCATTTGTGAGGGGGCTGGGACGCTGCTGCCTGGAGGCTGGGAGGATTTTGACTCCCAAAGCCTTCTCGAGGCTCAGTGTATAAGGTTTATTTGGACGTGAAAACAGAATCAAAGATGCAATTAACGAAGTTTTAGAAGCAGGCTTTATTGAGAAGCTTGCGGGCGGGTTCAGCAACTCAGGGTATTGAGCTATTGAAGCCGCGCAGGGGGAAAAAATCCTGGCAGCGTTTTTATGCCCACTGCTGGCAGGCACAGCTGGGGAGGATCAAAGCTGGGGAGGATCTGCGCACACAGGTGCTTCAGAAGGGAGAAGGTCGTTAATCTTACCTATATGTCAGGGACGCGTGGAGTGACCATATCTTCAGAAAACATTCTGGCTTTGGGATGAGCTGGTTCCAGGAATTTGGGGTTGAGCAGGGGAGGGGAGGTCGGTTAGGGGTCAGCCTTGAGAGCTAAGATGGAGGTGCAGGACTCAAAATGGAGTCTGTTGTGCCAAGACCGGACATTTTAGACTGTGCCCTATAGAGAAAAGGGATGTAACCGTTTCTGTAACTGCTTCCTGTGGGTAGTGGGTAAAAAGCAAGGGGAGGGGCTTTTCAGGCAGAGTACTGACAGTTGCGGCCTAGCACAGGGTGGAGAGGTTGGTATTGCTGGTGAACTGCTATACGGGTAATTTCGCGGAGTCGACTTTGCCGGAGCTGGATGAGACAAGGAGCAATTAAGAGCAAAATTAAAACTAAAATTATGGGTCCTAGTATGAGGGCTAGGAAGGAGTACAGAGAAGAGTTCCACCAGGAGGAAGATCCATCTGTTCTGAATCTGTTGTTTTGCAGCTCTCGGTTTAGCTTGTTGAGGATCTGGACTCTAGTTTCCACAATCCCCAGTTTATTGATATAATAACAGCCTTCCTCCTGGAGGAAGAGGCAGGTTCCTCCTTTTTCTGCCGTGATGAGGTGTAAAGCGCGGTGGTTCTGCAAGGCAACTTGGGCAACAGAGGTTATTTGTCTTTGCAGGGAGGCTAGAGACTTGGCAGAGGCATCGACTGCCAGCTGGAAGCATGCGGTTAACTTGTCTGCTGTGATGATAGTGTCCAAGGGCTCCGCCGCTGAGTCCTACTGCAATTGCTGCTGAGGCGAAGGAGATTCTCACTGCTATCAGGAGAAAAACTGCTCTTTTAGTTTGACGACTGTATACTTGGATGTATTTGTCCTGGAACTCAGCCGGAGTGTATATAGGGAGCTGCGGAACCAGAGTGACGGGTAGAGGTAGAACTGATGTTTATATGCATAGTGAGTGTATGGTTGCACCAAAAGAAAATTTTTTCTGGCCCTGTTAGTGGTTTGGAGGGGATTTGGGTGACATTACATGTCTGTGTCGATGGATTGGAGTAGCAAAAGGGCACTTGAGGGTTTTCTGGTTGGATGTACAGAGGGACGTTGGGGATGGTTATGGCTTTTGTGGTCTTTACGTTGGATGAAAATGACAGGGCAGGACCTGGTACTGCTACCAGAGGAGGGCGTTCTAGGGCCGCACACCTGAAGCAGGTGGAGAGGTTGCCTAGTCCAGCAAAGTGGCGATGGCCAGTCCCTGCTGTAGCAGGGTGAGCCAGGAGAAGGGAGACTCAGAAGGTTTAGAAATTTAGTTAGTGAGTTGAAGGTCTTGGATCTGAATATTACGGTGGATGGTGGATTGGACCTGGAGTAGCGACCTCCATACATACAGTTTGGCGTCCAGAAATTTCTCTCGGCGAGTGGTGCACTAGGCTCCTGGAACCGGAGACGTCCACCGGCTATCCCAGGGGTCTGGGATTGTGAGAGTGTATTTAGATTGATGGTAGTATAATCATCCCTGGGGACGAAGGGAAAGGTAATGTATCTGGCAGGAAGACCAAGGACACCCTACATTTTTCTGCATTCACTTTTTTGCACATTGGGTAGTTGCCTTCTGGTCATACAGGAAGCGTTTTAAAATCAGTGAAATTTAAGTATATGCGTGCTCTGCCTCCTGTGGGTGGGCAGTTAGCGGTGGCCAGCAAATAATCATAACACTTAGTGCAGGCGTAATTGGTATAGTTTTCAGTCAAGTAAAATCGCCAGGCAAAAGGGGAAATTATACTAGGTTTAGCTGGCTGGCTTGGTGAGGTGAGTGAGGCAGAGAGACATAGGACCAGTAGACTGAGCAGACCACTGGGAGCCATGGTCAGGGTTTACTGCCATCTGGACTCGGGACAAATGTACCCAGGAATCTAGTCTAAGAACCTTGATTGCTGAGGGAGTGGTAAGGGACAGTGTAAGGGCCTTTCCACCGGGGTGCTAAGGGTTTGGGTGCAAGGGATTTAATTAACACAGCATCTCCAGGATGCACTGGTTTTTGGTGATCAGCAGAGGTCAGAGAGGGTTCAGAGATGGCAGAGTTGGCGTGTTGTCTAAGAAGGTTGTGGAGCAAGCACAAGTATGGAAGGTAAAAAGCTAGCAGAGGGCAATCGGTTGCAGGAAGAGGCGAGAAAAGGAAAGGTTGTCTGTAGAGTATTTTGAAAGGACTGAGGCCGGACGGCTCCTGAGGGGCTGCGCCAAGGCGAGTATAAGAGCAAATGGTAATAGTTGAGGCCAAGAAAGTTGCAGTTCTAGGGAGAGTTTGGTGAGCTGTTGTTTTATGAGACCGTTAGCTCGTTCAACCTTACCAGAAGACTGGGGGTGGTAGGCTGCGTGGAGTTTCCAGCAGATGCCCAGTGAGGCGCAAACTGCCTGCTGCACCATAGATATGAAGTCTGGACCATTGTCCGACTGAATTGAAGCAGGCTGGCCAAAACGAGTAATGATGTCTTGAAGAAGGTGAGTGGCGACTATGCTTGCACTCTCAGAGGAGGTGGGAAAGGCTTTGATCCATCCGGAAAATGTGTTCACCATAGTGAGGAGATATTTAAACCGCTTATGCTTTGGCATGTGGGTAATGTTTATCTGCCAGTCCTGTCCCAGTAGGTGCCCTTACATCTGGTGGAGCTGTTTATGAGGGTGTTGAGCTTTCTGGCTATTGGAGAGGGCACCGATGTTGCATTTTGCATGTACTGTGTTGATAGTACTCCATAGTCCAGTGGGGTGAAATATGGGGTTAGAAACGTGTTGAGAGCTTTTGGCCCGATGTGTGGAGAATTGTGAATATTGGTGATGATTGTTTCCTCTTGTAACTTTGGGAGAATGAGTAAGTTCTATTTGTGTACCCACCATTTTTGTTGAGGAAGAGAGCAATACTGGGTGTTTTCCTGATCAGTGTAAGTTGGAGTGTAAGTGGGAGGTAAAAAGCATACTGAGCTAGGAGCGGGAAAGTTGTTGGGCTAAGTCAGTAACAGGATCTGCAGAGTGGGAGGGGGGCCTGTCTATTCCCATAACCGAGACCAGGGAAGGGGAAGTAGGGCCTGAGTGAGAGGGCGAAATGGAGAAGGTAGTCCGCTACCTGGAGCACAACCCTGGGCTCGGCGAGGGTTACCGGAGTCGAGGAGCCAGGACCTCTTCAGTCCATGAACCCCAGCAGCTCCATACCTTGCAGCTATGTGTCTGGAGTTTCCAGGATCTCGGCACCTCGGCTTTGCAGAGCCGGTGGCAGAGCCAGGGTCGGGCAGTTCGACTTCCAGTGGCCTGGCTGTTTTCACTGCGGGCAGGGCTTGGTAGGAGGCTTGGGATTGGGGCAAACTTTTGCCCAGTGGCCGACCCATCCACATTTGAAGCAGGCTCCTGGCGGTAGGTGCCGGCTCCCCTGGGGAGCGTGGCGATGGACGGGATTGCCTGCCGGCCTTAGGGCTGCTACCAGGGCTTGGGAATGGAGGCTAACTATCTGTTGGACCCTCACCTGGCATGTGGCCTCAGCTGGCTCCTACCAAGCGTTGAAAACTTTAAATGCCATTTTTACCAGATCCTGTATAGGGGTTTCAGGGCCCTCCTCAGCCTTCTTTAGCTTTTCTTTCTGATGTCAGGGACTGACTGGAAGGTGAAGTGAGAGGCCAAAATAGAGGCCCCACTTTTTAGACCCTGGGTCTAAACGAGTGTACTTTGTGAGTGCCTCCTGGAGGCGGTTAAGAAAAAGAGCAGTAACTTCTCTCAGTTTGTCATAGTTAACAACCTTGTTGGAGACTGTTTCCAGACCTCTAATGAGTTACCTGAGCATGAGGTTTCTATAAGGAAGATCAGACGCCCGGCCGGGCTGGTAACTCCAACTGGGGTCCTCTATTGGGATGGCATGCGCCCCCAAGGGGACATTTGGGTCGATAGCGTGGTTTTTGTCTGTGTACGGTCCTCGGCAGTAAGGGTAGAAGCAAGGATAATTTGGATGCCATGCCAGGTTAAATCATACGTTTGGGAAATGTAGGTAAATTCTTTAATAAACTTAGAGGGGTCTGCTGAGAAAGAGCCCAGGCGGGTCTCTATCTGCGACAGGTCCTTTAAGGAAAAAGGGACGTGGACTTGAATGAGTCCCTATACACCTGCAACCTCTCTTAATGGACAAAGGGCAGGTGGAGGGTTGTGGGAGCGGGTATGAAAGGCAAGCGGTGAGGACAGGAGAGAGCGATGGGGTGGCGCAGCGGGCGGGGGAGACTGATAGGGCAGCGGGAGAGGCGCGCTGAGGAGCTTGGCTGGCTCTTCTGGGGTTTGAATGGCAGGTTCTTTCCGCTGAGGAGATAGAGCTAACCGTATTTGGCGGGCGGAACAATGGCTACAGAGGTCAGGGCGGGAAGGCAAGTCCCAAAAAGCCCGCACATAGGGGACTTCAGAATCCTTACCAGTCCTCCTGCAGAAATTGTCCAGGTCCTGTAGAACGTTGAAATAAAAAATGCCCGTCGGAAGCCAATGTGCGTGGTTGTTAAGCTGGGACTAGGGCCAGGCAACTTGGGAGAGAAAAACAAGTCTTTTCTTTCACAAGGTCTGAGTGAGAGGGAGAGACTCATCAGGGCAGCCATAGACTGATTTTGAACGTAGGCAAGCGCCGCGCCTAAAGGTCCTGGAGATTTGGGGAATATGGGTGGCTCTTAGGGGACCCCAAAAGAAGTGGGGATCCACACACCTATCCCGGGTTTTTGGCACCAAAACACAAGGTCTATTTGGATGTGAAAACAGAATGAAAGACCCAATTAACGAAGTTTTAGAAGCAGGCTTTATTGAGAAGCTTGCGGGCGGGTTCAGCAACTCAGGATATTGAGCTATTGAAGCTGCGCCGGGGGAAAGAATCCTGGCGGCGTTTTTATGCCCACTGTTGGCAGGCAGAGCTGGGGAGGATCATAGCTGGGGAGGTTCTGCACACACAGGTGCTTCAGAAGGGAGAAGGTCGTTAATCTTATCTATATGTCAAGGAAGGATGGAGTGACCATATCTTCAGAAAACATTCTGGCTTTGGGACGAGCTGGTTCCAGGAATTTGGGGTTGAGCAGGGGAGGGGAAGTCGGTTAGGGGTCAGCCTTGAGAGCTAAGATGGAGGTGCAGGACTCAAAATGGAGTCTGTTGTGCCAAGACTGGGACACAGCGTTGTGCCGCGGCTCCGGCAAGCAGCAGGCCTGGGGGCGCCTACGTCCACCCTGTTGGTTTGGGCAGGACTCTGGCTGGGTGGCCGGCTCCAGGCTGGCTTTCGGCTAGGCCGCAACTTGCGGCCTCCATTTTCCCAGCCACGTGACTCCACTCTCAGGCAGAATGGCACCACCTGTGTCTGTTGTAGCTACACCCCATTCCCAGACAGCAAACCGCCCAGACTGCCGGAAAGTTCAGCAGAACAAGTTTCATTTCCTGCGCAGGGACCAGACCATCTGCTCTCTTGAGGGGAGACTGAGCGGCCTCCCCAGTCTAATTTTCCAAAGGTTTTTATACTTTTGCAATGTGCAGGTGTGCAAGCAGGCAGAGCTCAGAAGCGGGGTATTGTGGTTAGCCATTCTTAGTTGAACCAAAACTGCTCTGGTCCTTCTCACAAGCCTTCTGAACATCCATTTCCTTCTGTACGTTCCCTTGGGCTACGTCTGCACAGCCTAACTCCCCAGTATCAGCTAGTTCATTGGCAGTTCATAGCTAGTTTATTTACCATTCATAATGGCTTCTGAAAGCTCAAAATGACTTCTCTTGTCAAGGCTATTTAAGCTTTGCCCAGAGCTGCTATATTCTCTCCTGTTCTTAGCCAAGTTCAAATCATTGAATCTTCGGTAGCCAGCCCAGTGTATGGTGGGCTCAGCACTAAGAGTTTTGTGGCTTGTACTTTCTGTGTAAGGAATGCCACTAGCTTATTGGTTATTACTGGGCCAAATGTGAGGCTTAGCAGGAGGAGGATTAGGGGCCGGCTAGGGCCGTTCATAGGGTGTTAGCCAGGCTGACCAATTAAGTAGCTTTTCAAACCAATTGGTTCCTCCATTTCTTTTCTTGACTCTTTGTTCTAATCCTTTCCTAACCAGGGCTCATCTATCTTTATTGATTCCCGAATGCTTTGCATACAATTAGTTTCTCTCAATGCTGTGCACAGCATTCCTTGTTTCCAAAAGAGCAAGTCAAGCCCTCGGCGGGTTTGCAACACAACTGCTACAAGGGAGTCTAGGGATCTTTCTAAATGGGAGACAGGTTTTTTTTAATCCCTGTAGATCTAAAGCAATTTGCTGACTAAGAGTCTGATAGTTTAAGTTTCCTTGTATTAAAGCAACTGACCCGACTGCAGCTAATCCCATAATCCCAAGCCCTGTTACCAGTGGGACCAATACTGGGGCTCTTTGAACTCATCTGGAAATTCCAAAGTTATCCCTACACCTCCTTCACCAGAACACAGGTACACTTGAGGACTAACATGCACTAGCACACAAATACCCGGGTCCACTATGAATACTGGGGAAAAGAGACAGGGTGTTCGTCCTGTGGAACAAGTAAAGAAAGTACTCATTGGAGCAGATAACAAATTAGGATCACCATTTGGTTCAATGGGAACAGCTTGAAGGCAAAAATCTCGATATCTTGATATATTAAAGGGATACTTAGATGAATAAAAACACAGTCCTTGCCCTTGCAAATATTTTAAAGTGAGCTTAGACTTGAGTCCATACTAACATCACCTATAGACTGCTGCTTCGTGTAATCCTTTTCACTAACATTTCTAATTGGATTACACTCTGTACCAATAGTGCTATTTGTACCTGTGCCTACATAGTAAGGGGAAGCTGGGTTCAGACAAAGCCAACAATCAGCTGTGAGGTGAGGATTTGAGTTCATAAATTGGAATAAAGCATCCCAAGAATCAAACACAGAACCTTGAGGTGGCTCCTGAATGAGAAGGGCCCTGTGAGTTGGGCTGGCAGTAAACGGGAAAGTTACTGGAGAGTCTGGAGGGTGCGGCAAAGGAATCTTAATGACACCAGCTGTGGCTCTTCAGGATTTATCCCGAGGTTTGGGCCTTTGTACGGATGGCAGTTTGCCATATTTTACTTTGCTGGATAGAAAAGGTTGTCCCGGGATCTCTATCATTTACATAATGTTGAATTCCCCATGTTTTCCCAGTGAACCCAATAACGCTTGAATCCAATTCTTATTGGGCTACATTTGGAAACCATACACATAGTGGGATCAAACCCTTCCGACTTGAGTCTCATTCTTGTAAAAATAATAGGGTCATCTTTAACAAGTTTCCACCCTGAAAATGATAGTTTCACAACCCCAAGCTGCACAATGGTAATGTCCCTCCCCTTGGCAGTTAGGGAGTCCATGAGCCGGGCATATATAGACATGGTTTGTTTGGAGCCTTCTTTCTATAGAGGGTATTCCGCACCCATAGGACAGGATTCCAGTATAGGTCCCATTGTGCCCTTTACCTTTAAAGGATCCAGAATGCCAATTCTTTCCTAGCAAATCAAACAAATCAAAATGAAAACAGGGGGTCATACCCAGTATAAGAGGTTACATATTCACTGCTGGAGGTTAGAATAGCAGTCCACAGATATGTTTGTACTTGGGGGAAACACTGGGTGCTGTCAGCAATACTCGGAGAAAAACAATTAAGTTCTGTAAAGCCTTAATTTTGAGGGATTTTCCGTCTTTCTGGGTGTCTATCTTTTCAGGATATGCTCAGGGAGGGCTTTTTTTAACTTATGACTGATGAATCCACGGCCCCCTCCCCACTATTTTAACAGCAGTTGGTGTTGTAAGTATCACCTGGTATGGGTCAGTCCACCTAGGTTCTAAGGTGTCAGGTTGGTGCTTCTTTACCCATGTCCAGTTTCCTGGTTGCACGTTGTTGGCTGCCTGTTCCCTTTCCCTTGGTTAGGCCCAAAATGAAGGTGTCAGAGCAGATGATTTGTCTCTCACCTGTTGCACAGGCTGCAGGCACTCGATGAGGGAACGATTAGTGACTTCCATTATTTCTACTTCCTTCAATCTTGGGAGGATTTGGGGAAGGTCTGCCAAACATAAATTCAAATGGGGACATGCTTTTCACATAGGGAGTGCATCAGACTTGAAGTAGGGCAAAAGGTAAAGTAAGGATCAACCCAGTTCTCGCCAGGTCCTAAATGCAACTTAACGAACAATTCCTTTAGGGTTCTGTTTATTTTTTTCTACTTGCCCTGAAGAGCATTGCTAAGACTTTAGTAATTTGAGCAATAAATGTTCGGCCATTGTTGGACCCCAAAGTGGTGGGAAGGCCAAATCTAGGGACGATTTTAGTTACTAATAATTTACACACAGTGGCAGCAGTTTCCTTCTTGGTTGGGAAGGCCTTCCACCCATCCAGAATAGGTGTCTACGAACACCAGCAAATATCGGTAGCCATACTTTCTAAGTTTGATATCCATAAAGTCCACCTCCCAGAATTCTCCAGGACTACTACCTCGAGCTCGTGGTTGGGGTTGCTTCATTTCTTTCTGGGGTTGTTTACCCGAGCACAGTGCAATCAACGGTGGGTGACATCTGCCACCCAGTGTCCAAGCCTGGGTATGTAAAAGTGCCTGAGAAGCAACTGAGACAGTTTAGAGAGGATCCCAAATGCATACCTTCATGTAGTCCTTGAATCAGATCTCTCCCAGAGTTTCTGGCATGAATCTTCTTCCATCAGGATGGAGCAGCCACCCTGGATGCTCCCAGTCTTTTTGGCAGGCCAGCTCTTGGCTTATCTTTAGATCATTTTCTGAGTATGTAGGTTGTGGCTGTAACACTGGGGATGGCATGGTCACAGCCACTACCTTGGGGATTTGTTGTATAGTCCTGGCATTCGAGATCCACCGGTCCGGGGGACTGGTTAGGAGTGGTTCAACCATAGGTCCCCCTACCACAGCAATATCCTGTCCCAGTGTAAGCTTCCTAGCTTCTATGACTAGGATGGCCGTGGCAGCCTCAGCTCGCATGCAGCTCAGCCATCCTGCAGCTACAGAGTCCAGTTTCTTTGAAAGATAGGCCACAGGTCTCTTCCATGGCCGCATGTTCTCAGTTAGCACTTCTTTTGCTGTGCCTCTGGCCTCACATAGACAATTGGAAGGGCTTTACTATGTCTAGTAGGGCAAGAGAGGTTGCCCATATGAGCGACTTTTTAAAGGACTCAAATGCTTGTTGTTCTACTTCAGACCATTTAAGTTCTTTTTCCTTTCCCCAGTACTTGCATATAGGGGTTTCGTTGTTTTTGCAAATCCCAAATTCCACAATGGACAGTACCCCACAGCTCCTAGAAACTCTTGCAACTGCCTCTTAGTCTCAGGGACTGGGATTTTGAGGATCACCTCAGTGCAGCTGGGGGACAAGGTCCGTTTTCCCTCCTCCAGTTGGTAGCCTAGGTATACAGCTTTATGGACACACAGTTGAGCCTTTCTTGCAGATACCCTGTACCCCAATGGGCCAAGGACTATTATCAGGTCCTTGGTAGCCCGTTGGCATTCCTCCATGGTTTCGGAGGCCAGGAGGAGGCCATCTGCATACTGGAGCAAGGTGGTTTGAGGGTGTATCTCCTTGTGTCCCTGTAAGTCTTCACTGGGTTGATGTGCAGGGGACACGGGTATGGAGAACAAAGCATCCTTTAAGTCCAAAACAGTATAACAAATTCAGTTTGACGCAATAGTACTCAGGAGGGTCTCGGGGTTTGGCACGTGGGGTGCCCAGTTTCTATCCTCTCATTTGCCTCTCTGAGATCCTGCACCGGTTGGAAGTCCTCAGTTCCCGGCTTCTGCATGGGCAGCAGGGGAGCATTCCATGTGGACTTGCAGAGGACCCAAATGCCTGTCCTCTTTAGTCTGCAAATGGGAACAGAAATACCCACCTTTGCTATACAGGGTGTAGGGTTAGCTTGACACACCAGTGTAGCTGAGCTCAGAAGTTGTACGACCCCAGGCACCTGAAGTTCAGAAAGGTCTGGCAGGTTGTTCTCTGCCCAAACAAAAGGAATATCTTTTAGCGATTTATCAAGAAGTTCCTTTGAGGAGGTCTCTTCTGCTCCTTGATAAAACACATATCACTCTGACATTGGAGCGGTGAGCAAAATTTTTGGCTTTTCAAGTTCAAGGGTTAAGGTGGTTGTAGCAGATGAGAAAGTAATTATGGCTGCCATTTTTCATAATAAGTAACGATCAATTAGGGGAAAGGGGCATTGAGGCATTACCAGGAAGGAGAGTGTGTGTAACTGTCTCTTGTGCTAAATCTGTTATTCTGGCCGTTGTCCATGGGTGTGCTTGGGTCTGCCCTGGGGCCCCTGTAATGAAAGCCTTTCCTTTTGACAAGGCACCTGTAGTCCTTTCTGAAACCAAGAAGGTGACCCCTTTGTCCACCTAGAAATTTACTGGCTGGCTCCCTACATGGAGAGTGAGCATGGGCTCTTTGGGGTCAAGTGAAACAGAGCCTGGACACCTTTATTCAGCTTCGAGCATTATTGTCTGTAGCCTCGATTTTTCTAGGCGAGGACTAGGCCCGTTCTCTCTAGTGGTGGCTCGTCCGCCTCTCCTGGGCTTTTCAAGGCACTGATTTTTCCAATGTCACTGTTTTGTATAGTAGGTACATGGATATTTCCTCGGGACTAGGCGAGTGAGAAGCGTGGTATTAGGGTTAGCCATTCTTAGTTGAACCAAAACTGCTCTGGTCGTTCTCGCAAGCCTTCTGAACACCCATTTCCTTCATGACATTCCCTTGGGCGACGTCTGCACAGCCTACCTCCCCAATATCAGCTAGTTCATTTACACTTCCTAGCTACTTTATTTTCTTTTCATGGTGGCTTCTGTCAGCCCCAAATGGCTTCACTCTTGTCAAAGCTGTTTCAGCTTTTCCCAGAGATCCTACACAGTCGCCATTGTAGCCGAGAGGTAACAGGATCTGTGACCATGGCCAAGATGGCACCCACCAGTCCAAACATGTGGAAGGGCGCTGCCTAGGGAGCTGGGTGAAGAGGCCTGGGAGTTAGCCCTGCCTGGTCCCGGGAGCCAAAAGTTTCCCTTTTCCCCTCCATTCCCTTTGCCTTTCTCCTGGTTTTTCAAACAAGCTGCTCTAGCCCTATAACGCCAAGCACAAAATTGTCATAATTCTTAATGAAAACGTATCTGGTACCCAAATTATAAATGTGACAATTTGGTCACATTTCAAAAACACTGAAAATTTTATGCTTTTATAATATATTTTAAATTCCATATATATTGATAACTATGAAAGTAAAGAATAAAAACAAAAGAAATATTTTCAAAATTTAAAACTTGAGGCGTTATAGGGCTAGTGTTCTTCCAGATTTGGTTTGTTCCTTCTTACAAGGTGATTTTCCGTGGCCCAGGCTTAGCCCAATGGCGTTCGGAAGCCTAGGCGGAGTCACTGTTACCTTTAGGCTTTCAGCGATGCTGCTTCAGGCACTTTTGGGGACAGCTCTTACTTAATACACAGCTCCTCTGCCATGATGTTCCAGCCAGAAATTCCAATTTCCCTTAAGGTTCCCTCAGCTGCCACGTGTCCCTTCCCTTCAGAGATTTGAGCGTCAGCCCCGCCAGCAGGCGTCTTGGAGGGCCTTGGGGCCATCCCAAGCAGTGGTCCTCCTAGCCTGTTGTCCAGAAAAATGGTTGGACCTAAAGGTCGCCCTCGGCGACTAGTCCTTGACCCCTTCCCTCGGGCTGAGGCATGAGATTCAGGGCAACCCAGGGGTGCGGTCTCAAGTGGGGGTTATTAACCTGGAGGCAGCAAGCTGTCAATCGCCTCCTTGTTTTGTGCTTTCTAGATGGGACTTAGCAGCTTGATGCTCAGGAATTGCCCCCTTGCATGAATCAGGTCCAATTGGGATAGAGTTGATACAGAGAGGCTGGGCAAACAAAAGCTGATAGATTCACTTTGCAACTCTATTTGGCCACAGTATCGTTTTGAGAAAGGAGAATGATGGCAGAGAATGGTACACTTTCCCTTCCAACCGTGATTCACCGGGAACAGTTCGGTAGAGTGCCGGGAAAGTGGGGGGAGATGCCAGAACTTAGAGCATTTCTCCTCTCAAGGAGCAGTAGGAGACCTTCATCCCCAGTGCACCCAGGAACCCCTAAGGCAGGCGTCCTCAAACTGTGGTCCATGGGGCACATGTGGCGCGATGCCATTTATCCCACCCTCGGGGTGTTTTTGCTGCCACTGCCTGTCCTGCTTAGCAGCCGACTCGTGCAGTGTGCATAGGAATTTGACCATAGGTTTTTTGAAAACCATAGTCTGGCCCTCCAACGGTCGGAGAGACAATGAACTGGCCCCCTGTGTAAACAATTTGAGGACCCCTGCCCTAAGGGATCCTGGACTTCAGGTCACTATTGTCCCAGCCCTGAACCCTCCCTGAACATTCTACCCCTAGTAGAGGCACCAGGGGCATTTGGTCCCCGGGTAACTTACAAGCCTTTTACTGAAATGGAACCCGAGAAAATTAAAAATGACACAGGCAGTTACTCTACTTTTGATCCCTGTGGAATCCGCCTGTAGCATCCCAATATTACAATTTAACCCTACAACGCCGAGCATGACCTTTCCCTAACATTTAATGAAATGAATATAAATGTATATATATTGATAACTATGAAAGTAATGAATCAAAACGAAATTTTTTTTTGCCCCAAAATTTAAAAGTGAGGCGTTATAGGGTTAAAAAAGAAGGATGGTTCTTATCAGAGGGGCCAATTCCTTAGGATCATAAGTGAAGCGGTGATCCCACTGCACCCAGTAGTGCCCAAACCCTTGACCCCCCTAGGGGAAATTGTGAATGCTTTTACCCCCGTGCCGGTACTTAGAATGAACAAACACACACGCCTGATAATCCTAAGATTTTTACTTACTTCCTGTGATACTCATCTACTTTCAAGGGCACTCCCACCTCACAATCCTAGCCGTGTCTCAGTTAAACTGTTCACCCTTTTGTGCGTTTGTTGGTTTTTCCAGAAGTTCTCAAGTTACCAAAGCCCCTAATCCAAGTGTGCCAGCTCCAGGACCACCATCTCCTGAACCACTTCAACCTTATCCATCCTAGCGCTGAATGGACAACCCCTCCCAGCAGAGCAGGAAGGGTGTGGACCCAAAGCCCCACCTCGCCCCTTTGCCAGCAGGAAGTAGCTAGAGATGTCGTCGCCCAGTACCCCAAAGATTTGGGTCCACATCTCTTCAGGGTGGAAATGTTAGGTAGCTAGCATAGGGACTGGGGTGTCCATTACACATGCTCAGAGGGCCCAGTGAGCGGCCCAGGAAAGAGAGGCACACTGTGCGTGCTCAGAGGTCCAGGTTTCCGGCCAGGAAGGGCAGGTCCACCTGGGTGGGCGCTGCACCTGCATCGACCCACCTAGGCCAAGTATGTTCAATTCAGCCACTAGGATCGACCATGGTTGCCCACCACACCTCCCTAACTCTCCTAAACCTCACTTGGATCACAAACCAGGCCTTGGCGTGAATTCTTTCTCACGCAGAAGCAAGGACCGAGGGATATCTGTCCCCAGAGATATCTGACCAACCCAGGAAAGCTCTTTGGAGGCAGCAGGAGTGGACGTGAGTGCCTGGTGGATACTGGTCAGATGCATGGCTTTCTGCTTGGAAGGGTTTTTAGTCTCGGCTGACAGGATCAGAGGAGGTAGTATGTCTGGATCACATAGTATCCATGTCCACAAATGAGCTGCCCATTCCAAAGTCCTGACAGTGCCTTTGGAAAACACTGTGCTTTGGAATGTCACTCCTTGCAGAGGGTATTGGGTGGGCCTGGGACCCAGGTATGCTGCCCCTTGCTCCCAGTTGCCGGTTTCTGGATCCTGATTATATCTCTCACAGGATCAGTTAGTGGGCTTGTTGTCTGCCTCAGGCTTTGTTCACCGAGGTCCTCCAGCTAGGTGGTGGTGTGTGTGCATGAGCAGAGGCTTCCTGCCAATCCCCCATGAGTTGAAGAGCTCCCCTGGTGTGGGCTCCGTGAAAGAGGTGCCCCAGACAGCAGGACTACCCAGGAGGGTGGACCCTGCAGGAACCGGAGGGCCATTCCCCCTGTGGAATGACCTCAGAGCCCCGCCTCTCTCACTGTCCAGCTGCCGGGGCTGTGGACCCTAAGCTTCATGCCTCACATAGGAATAGACACAGGGTGAGGCGACTGCAGCACCTGCTTTTGCTGGTCTAATCCAGCCTGAGATATTCCTAGCATCAGCCCTCTGCCAGGGTCTTTTTTTTTCTCTCCTTTTATAGGGGCTCATACAACAATAACCATAATACGTGCAAACATCACTGATATAAGGCACATTTGTACATTCATTGCCCTCATTATTCTCAAAATATCTTCTCTCCACCCAAGCCCCTGGCCTCAGCTCCTCATTCCCCCCGCCCCCATTCTCACTACCCCTCCTCATAAATCCTTCATCATTTACTAATTATTATTTTGTCATATCTTGCACTGTCTGATGTCCCCCTTCACCCCCTTTTCTTTTGAGATTTTATGTAGATCCTTGTCATCGGTTCCCTGGTGCCAGCCTACCCTCCATCCATCCTCCCAGCATCCCCATTCATAACACTGGTCCTAAAGGGCTCATCCACCTTGAATTCCCTGTGTTTCTAGTTCCTATCTGTCCAAGTGTACATTCTCTGATCTAGTCAGATTTGAAAGTTATAATTGGGATCTTGATAGTGAGGGGAGAGGAAGCATTGAGGAGCTAGAGGAAAGTTGTGTTTCACCATTGCTGTCTAGTACCCTGTGTAGGCTTGTCTCTTCCCCAAGACCTTACTTAAGGGAATGTCCAGTGTACTGCAAATGGGCTTTGGCTCTCTACCCAGCATTCCCTGCTCATTCACAATGAGATTTTTTTGTGCTGATGATGCCTGATCCCTTTGATACCTCGTGATCGCACAGGCTGGTAGGCTTATTCCATGTGGGCTCTGTTGTTTCTGAGCTACATGGCCGCTTGCTTACCCTTCAGGCCTTTAAGACCTCAGACGCCATATCTTTTGATAGCAGGGCACCATCAGCTTTCTTGACCACATTTGCTTATGCAACCGCTTAGACTTCAGGGAACGTGTCGGGAAGGTGAGCATCATAGAATGCCAATGTAATAGAACAAGGTATTCTTGCAATGAGAGAGTCCTTGAGTGGAGGCCCAAAGGCCATCTGCTACCTTAATAGGAAACCTATAAAGATATGGACATAGGTGTATTTCCCCATGCTCACAGATAAATATATTTACATCTGTGCGTGCCTTTCTTTAGACCTCTATAACTGGTCCGTGCTTCCTAGGTCGCTCTGCTATTCCCTTTCATTTCCCTCTTGTGCCCACTGCCATGCTCAGTCTTCATTTGGGTTTCAGTAAATCCTCTTGGTTCCTTCACCCTTGATCACGCCCTACCAGGATTCCTACATCGCCCTCACCACGGATTTGTATCCACTTGTTGTTCCCTTGTCTCTGGGTTTCTTGACATCACTCCCTTTCCCCCCAACTCCCTCTTTCCCGTGGCCCTCCCGCGAAGCATTGGTCCCCTTTTTCTCTCCTGCAGATTGTGCATCCAGCATCTCTTTTTAGACATACAGTAGAGGTAATAACATGCACAAACACAAGACAGAGCAAAAGCAAGCACCAAAAGAAAGGAAACAGCCAAAATCCAATGACCATCAAAGAAAGCACAACTCCTCAAGAAAGGAAAGCTCATATTTAGTTCACGGACTGTTTGTTGGCCCTTAGCAGTGTTTTCCAGTCCAGTCTGTGCCAGCACCAAGTCCTGCCCCCAAAGTCCTCCTTTGGCATTCCCTGGGAATCTTGTTGCTCCACTTCCTTGCACTTCTGCTGCACCCCCTTAGTGCTATGCCTCGGTATGGCGGGATCCGTTCCCGCATTGTGTCTCCAGTGTTGTCCCTTCTAGGGCTATGGGTCTTTGAGGGACGTCGTGACTCATCTTGGGCTGGCCATGTGGTCTTCTGTGTGGACTGTCTTCTCTGAGTGGGAACATCATCCTCAAGGCAGGATCCCGGAGCAAACTGAGTGACTTTCTCTCCAGCAGCTTCTAGGTAGGCTGTGCCCCATGAGGGGCCCTGAGGGGCCTGTGTAAACCTGAGACTGCTAGAGGTTAGAATAGCAGTCCACAGGTGTGTTTGTGCTTGGGGGAAACAGTGGGTGCTGTCAGCAATACTCGGAGAAAAACAATTAACTTCTGTAAAGCCTTAATTTTGAGGGATTTTCCGTCTTTCTGGGTGTCCATCTTTTCAGGATATGCTCAGGGAGGGCTTTTTTTTTTAACTTATGACTGATGAATCCACGGCCCCCTCCCCACTATTTTAACAGCAGTTGGTGTTGTAAGTATCACTTGGTATGGGCCAGTTCACCTAGGTTCTAAGGTGTCAGGTTGGTGCTTCTTTACCCATGTCCAGTTTCCTGGTTGCACGTTGTTGGCTGCCTGTTCCCTTTCCCTTGGTTAGGCCCAAAATGAAGGTGTCAGAGCAGATGATTTGTCTCTCACCTGTTGCACAGGCTGCAGGCACTCGATGAGGGAACGATTAGTGACTTCCATTATTTCTACTTCCTTCAAACTTGGGAGGATTTGGGGAAGGTCTGCCAAACATAAATTCAAATGGGGTCATGCTTTTCACATAGGGAGTGCATCGGACTTGAAGTAGGGCAAAAGGTAAAGTAAGGATCAACCCAGTTCTCGCCAGGTCCTAAATGCAACTTAACGAACAATTCCTTTAGGGTTCTGTTTTTTTTTTTTTTTACTTGCCCTGAAGAGCTTCCAGTTAATATTTATAAGCATTGCTAAGACTTTAGTAATTTGAGCAATAAATGTTGGGCCATTGTTGTTCCCCAAGGTGGTGGGAAGGCCAAATCTAGGGACAATTTTAGTTACTAATAATTTACACACAGTGGCAGCAGTTTCCTTCTTGGTTGGGAAGGCCTTCCACCCATCCAGAATAGGTGTCTACGAACACCAGCAAATATCGGTAGCCATACTTTCTAAGTTTGATATCCATAAAGTCCACCTCCCAGAATTCTCCAGGACTACTACCTCGAGCTCGTGGTTGGGGTTGCTTCTTTTCTTTCTGGGGTTGTTTACCCGAGCACAGTGCAATCAACGGTGGGTGACATCTGCCACCCAGTGTCCAAGCCTGGGTATGTAAAAGTGCCTGATTAGCAACTGAGACAGTTTAGAGAGGATACCAAATGCATACCTTCATGTAGTCCTTGAATCAGATCTCTCCCAGAGCTTCTGGCATGAATCTTCTTCCATCAGGATGGAGCAGCCACCCTGGATGCTCCCAGTCTTTTTGGCAGGCCAGCTCTTGGCTTATCTTTAGATCATTTTCTGAGTATGTAGGTTGTGGCTGTAACACTGGGGATGGCATGGTCACAGCCACTACCTTGGGGATTTGTGGTATAGTCCTGGCATTCGAGATCCACCGGTCCGGGGGACTGGTTAGGAGTGGTTCAACCATAGGTCCCCCTACCACAGCAATATCCTGTCCCAGTGTAAGCTTCCTAGCTTCTATGACTAGGATGGCCGTGGCAGCCTCAGCTCGCATGCAGCTCAGCCATCCTGCAGCTACAGAGTCCAGTTTCTTTGAAAGATAGGCCACAGGTCTCTTCCATGGCCGCAAGTTCTCAGTTAGCACTTCTTTTGCTGTGCCTCTGGCCACACATAGACAATTGGAAGGGCTTTACTATGTCTAGTAGGGCAAGAGAGGTTGCCCATATGAGCGACTTTTTGAAGGACTCAAATGCTTGTTGTTCTACTTCAGACCATTTAAGTTCTTTTTCCTTTCCCCAGTACTTGCATATAGGGGTTTCGTTGTTTTTGCAAATCCCAAATTCCACAATGGACAGTACCCCACAGCTCCTAGAAACTCTTGTAACTGCCTCTTAGTCTCAGGGACTGGGATTTTGAGGATCGCCTCAGTGCGGCTGGGGGACAAGGTCCGTTTTCCCTCCTCCAGTTGGTAGCCTAGGTATACAGCTTTATGGACACACAGTTGAGCCTTTCTTGCAGATACCCTGTACCCCAATGGGCCAAGGACTATTATCAGGTCCTTGGTAGTCCTTTGGCATTCCTCCAGGGTTTCAGAGGCCAGGAGGAGGTCATCTGCATACTGGATCAAGGTGGTTTGGGGGTGTTCCTCCTTGTATCCTTCTAAGTCTTCACTGGGTTGATGTGCAGGGGACACGGGTATGGTGAACAAAGCATCCTTTAAGTCCAAAACAGTATAACAAATTCAGTTTGACGGGATTGTACTCAGGAGGGTCTCAGGGTTTGGCACGTGGGGTAACCAGTTTCTATCCTCTCATTTGCCTCTCTGAGATCCTGCACCGGTTGGAAGTCCTCAGTTCCCAGCTTCTGCATGGGCAGCAGGGGAGCATTCCATGTGGACTTGCAGAGGACCCAAATGCCTGTCCTCTTTAGTCTGCAAGTGGGAACAGAAATACCCACCTTTGCTATCCAGGGTGTAGGGTTAGCTTGACACACCAGTGTAGCTGAGCTCAGAAGTTGTACGACCCCAGGCACCTGAAGTTCAGAAAGGTCTGGCAGGTTGTTCTCTGCCCAAACCAAAGGGATATCTTTTAGCGATTTATCAAGAAGTTCCTTTGAGGAGGTCTCTTCTGCTCCTTGATAAAACACATATCACTCTGACATTGGAGCGGTGAGCAAAATTTTTGGCTTTTCAAGTTCAAGGGTTAAGGTGGTTGTAGCAGATGAGAAAGTAATTATGGCTGCCATTTTTCATAATAAGTAACGATCAATTAGGGGAAAGGGGCATTGAGGCATTACCAGGAAGGAGAGTGTAACTGTCTCTTGTGCTAAATCTGTTATTCTGGCCGTTGTCCATGGGTGTGCTTGGGTCTGCCCTGGGGCCCCTGTAATGAAAGCCTTTCCTTTTGACAAGGCACCTGTAGTCTTTTCTGAAACCAAGAAGGTGACCCCTTTGTCCACCTAGAAATTTACTGGCTGGCTCCCTACATGGAGAGTGAGCATGGGCTCTTTGGGGTCAAGTGAAACAGAGCCTGGACACCTTTATTCAGCTTCGAGCATTATTGTCTGTAGCCTCGATTTTTCTAGGCGAGGACTAGGCCCGTTCTCTCTAGTGGTGGCTCGTCCGCCTCTCCTGGGCTTTTCAAGGCACTGATTTTTCCAATGTCACTGTTTTGTATAGTAGGTACCTGGATACTTCCTCAGGACTAGGCGAGTGAGAAGTGGGGTATTAGGGTTAGCCATTCTTAGTTGAACCACAACTGCTCTGGTCGTTCTCGCAAGCCTTCTGAACACCCATTTCCTTCATGACATTCCCTTGGGCGACGTCTGCACAGCCTACCTCCCCAATATCAGCTAGTTCATTTACACTTCCTAGCTACTTTATTTTCTTTTCATGGTGGCTTCTGTCAGCCCCAAATGGCTTCACTCTTGTCAAAGCTGTTTCAGCTTTTCCCAGAGATCCTACACAGTCGCCATTGTAGCCGAGAGGTAACAGGATCTGTGACCATGGCCAAGATGGCACCCACCAGTCCAAACATGTGGAAGGGCGCTGCCTAGGGAGCTGGGTGAAGAGGCCTGGGAGTTAGCCCTGCCTGGTCCCGGGAGCCAAAAGTTTCCCTTTTCCCCTCCATTCCCTTTGCCTTTCTCCTGGTTTTTCAAACAAGCTGCTCTAGCCCTATAACACCAAGCACAAAATTGTCATAATTCTTAATGAAAACGTATCTGGTACCCAAATTATAAATGTGACAATTTGGTCACATTTCAAAAACACTGAAAATTTTATGCTTTTAAAATATATTTTGAATGTCATATATATTGATAACTATGAAAGTAAAGAATAAAAACCCAAAAAAAATATTTCCTAAATTTAAAACTTGAGGCGTTATAGGGTTAGTGTTCTTCCAGATTT
>NW_027457911.1:212500-240000 GCF_050624435.1 Tenrec ecaudatus | reverse complement strand
TACACACATACACACACCCTTGAAGAATCTCTAGAGGGCTTCTGACTTCGTGTCTTTTTACACAAACACACACACACCACACACACATATACCCTTGTAAAATCTCTGGATGGTGGCTGACTTGCTGTCCTTTTTACACACACACACGCACACACACACACACACACACAAACCCTTGCAGAATATCTAGAGGGTTTCTGAATTTGTGTCTGTTGTACACACACACACACACCCTTACAGAACCTCTGGACGGCTTCAGATTCCATGTCCTTTTTACACACACACACACACACACACACACACACACACACTTTTCCAGAATCAATAGTCGGCTTCTGACTTGGTATCCTTTTTACACACACGCAGACAGACACACATACACACATCTGTGCAGAATCTGTGGAGGACTTCTAACAACATGTCCTTTTTACACACACACACACACACACACAAAGATATACTCTTGCAGGATCTCTAGAGTGCTTCTGACTTGGTGTCCTTTATACACACACACACATACACCCTTCCAGAACTCTACAAGGATTCTGACTTCATGTCCTTTTTACACACACACACACACACACACACACACAAATTCATTTTCTTGCCAAATCTCTGCAGTCCTTCTGACTTCGTGTCCTTTTTAAACACACACACACCACACACACACTTGTAGAATCTCTGGAGGACTTCTGATTTCATGTCCTTTTTACACACACACACACACACACACACACACACACACACAAAGATATACTCTTGCAGGATCTCTAGAGTGCTTCTGACTTGGTGTCCTTTATACACACACACACATACACCCTTCCAGAACTCTACAAGGATTCTGACTTCATGTCCTTTTTACACACACACACACAAACACACACAAATTCATTTTCTTGCCAAATCTCTGCAGTCCTTCTGACTTCGTGTCCTTTTTAAAGACGCACACACACACACACACTTGTAGAATCTCTGGAGGACTTCTGATTTCATGTCCTTTTTACACACACACACACACACACACACACACACACTCCCTCACTCTCACACTGATACCTTTCCAGAAAACCTAGAGGGCTTCTGATTTCATGTCCTTTTAACACAACACACTCACCCTTGCAGAATCTCTAGAGGGCTTCTGACTTCCTGTACTTTTGACACACACACACACAAACACCCTTGCAGAATCTCCAGACATTTTCTGACTTCGTGTTGTTTTCACACATACACACACACACACTCTGGCAGAATCACTGGAGGGCTTCTAATATGGTTTACTTATTTCAAACACAACAAACACACACACAGAGACCTTTGCATAATCAATATTGGGCTTCTGACTTCGTGTAATTTTTACCCTCAAACACAAACACACACACACACATACAACCTTGCAGAATCTCTGGAGGGCTTCTGACTTTGTGTCCTTTTTACACAAACATACACACATACACACACCCTTGAAGAATCTCTAGAGGGCTTCTGACTTCGTGTCTTTTTACACAAACACACACACACCAAACACACATACACCCTGGTAGAATCTCTGGATGGTGGCTGACTTGCTGTCCTTTTTACACACACACACACACACACACAAACACCCTTGCAGAATATCTAGAGGGTTTCTGAATTTGTGTCTGTTTACACACACACACACACACACACACACACACACACCCTTACAGAACCTATGGACAGCTTCAGACTCCATGTCCTTTTTACACACACACACACACACACACATACACTTGCAGAATCAATAGTCGGCTTCTGACTTGGTGTCTTTTTTACACACACGCACACAGACACATACACACACCTGTGCAGAATCTGTGGAGGACTTCTAACAACATGTCCTTTTTACACACACACACACACACACACACAAAGACATACTCTTGCAGGATCTCTAGAGTGCTTCTGACTTGGTGTCCTTTATACACACACACACACACATACACCCTTCCAGAACTCTACAATGATTCTGATTTCATGTCCTTTTTACACACACACACACACACACACACACACACAAACATACCATTGCAGAATCAATAGAGGGCTTCTGACTTCATGTCTTTTTTATACACACACACACACACCCTTACAGAACCTCTGGAGGGCTTCTGATTTCATGTCCTTTTTTCACACACACACACACACACACACTTTTGCAGAATCAATAGTCGGTTTCTGACTTCGTGTCCTTTTTACAAACACCCACACACACACACGCCCTTGCAGAAATTCTAGAGGGCTTCTGAATTTGTGACCTTATTACACACGCACACACTCACACACATAAAACCTTGCAGAATCTCTTGAGAGCTTCATACTTGGTCTCCTTTTTACAAACACACACACACATCATGGCAGAATCTCTAGATGGCTTCTGACTTCAGGATCTTTTTACACACACACACACACACACACCTTTGCAGAAACTATGGAGTGTTTCTGACTTCATGTGTCCTTTTTACACACACTCTCACACACACACACACCCTTGCAGAATCTCTTGAGGGCTTCTGACGTCATGTCCTTGTTACACAAACACACACTTGCATAATCTCTGGGGGGTCTGACTTCGTATGCTTTTTACACACACACACTCACACACACACCCTCCCTCAACTGATACTCATACCTTTGTAAAATTCCTAGAGGGCTTCTGACTTCCGTACCTTTTTATACACACACACACACACACACACACACTCACACACATCCTTGCAGAATTCCTGGATGGATTCTTACTTTGTGTCATTTTTAAACACACACACACACACACACACACACTCCAAACTCATTTTCTTGCAAAATCTCTGCAGTCCTTCTGACTTCGTGTTCTTTTTAAACACACACACACACACACACATACACTTGTAGAATCTCTGGAGGACTTCTGATTTCATGTCCTTATTACACACACACACACACACACACTCCCTCACTCTCACTCTGGAGGACTTCTGATTTCATGTCCTTATTACACACACACACACACACACACACTCCCTCACTCTCACACTCATACCTTTCCAGAAAACCTAGAGGGCTTCTGATTTCGTGTCCTTTTAACACAACACACTCACCCTTGCAGAATCTCTAGAGGGCTTCTGACTTCCTGTACTTTTGACACACACAAACACCCTTGCAGAATCTCCAGACATTTTCTGACTTCGTGTTGTTTTCACACATACACACACACACACACACTCTGGCAGAATCTCTGGAGGGCTTCTAATATGGTTTACTTATTTCAAACACAACAAACACACACACACAGACCTTTGCATAATCAATATTGGGCTTCTGACTTCGTGTAATTTTTACCCTCACACACAAACACACACATACAACCTTGCAGAATCTCTGGAGGGCTTCTGACTTTGTGTCATTTTTACACAAACATACACACATACACACACCCTTGAAGAATCTCTAGAGGGCTTCTGACTTCGTGTCTTTTTACACAAACACACACACACCACACACACATACACCCTTGTAGAATCTCTGGATGGTGGCTGACTTGCTGTCCTTTTTACACACACACACACACACACACACACACAAACCCTTGCAGAATATCTAGAGGGTTTCTGAATTTGTGTCTGTTGTACACATACACACACACCCTTACAGAACCTCTGGACGGCTTCAGATTCCATGTCCTTTTTACACACACACACACACACACACGCACACACTTTTCCAGAATCAATAGTCGGCTTCTGACTTGGTATCCTTTTTACACACACGCAGACAGACACACATACACACACCTGTGCAGAATCTGTGGAGGACTTCTAACAACATGTCCTTTTTACACACACACACACACACACACACACACACAAAGATATACTCTTGCAGGATCTCTAGAGTGCTTCTGACTTGGTGTCCTTTATACACACACACACATACACCCTTCCAGAACTCTACAAGGATTCTGACTTCATGTCCTTTTTACACACACACACACACACACACACACATTAATTTTCTTGCCAAATCTCTGCAGTCCTTCTGACTTCGTGTCCTTTTTAAACACACACACACACACACACACTTGTAGAATCTCTGGAGGACTTCTGATTTCATGTCCTTTTTACACACACACACACACACACTCCCTCACTCTCACACTCATACCTTTCCAGAAAACCTAGAGGGCTCCTGATTTCATGTCCTTTTAACACAACACACTCACCCTTGCAGAATCTCTAGAGGGCTTCTGACTTCCTGTACTTTTGACACACACACACACAAACACCCTTGCAGAATCTCCAGACATTTTCTGACTTCGTGTTGTTTTCACACATACACACACACACACTCTGGTAGAATCTCTGGAGGGCTTCTAATATGGTTTACTTATTTCAAACACAACAAACACACACACACACACAGACCTTTGCATAATCAATATTGGGCTTCTGACTTCGTGTAATTTTTACCCTCACACACAAACGCACACACACACACACACACACACACACACATACAACCTTGCAGAATCTCTGGAGGGCTTCTGACTTTGTGTTCTTTTTACACAAACATACACACATACACACACCCTTGAAGAATCTGTAGAGGGCTTCTGACTTCGTGTCTTTTTACACAAACACACACACACCAAACACACATACACCCTGGTAGAATCTCTGGATGGTGGCTGACTTGCTGTCCTTTTTACACACACACACACACACACACACACACACACACACACACAAACACCCTTGCAGAATATCTAGAGGGTTTCTGAATTTGTGTCTGTTTACACACACACACACACACACACCCTTACAGAACCTCTGGACGGCTTCAGACTCCATGTCCTTTTTACACACACACACACTTTTGCAGAATCAATAGTCGGTTTCTGATATGGTATCCTTTTTACACACACGCACACAGACACATACACACACCTGTGCAGAATCTGTGGAGGACTTCTAACAACATGTCCTTTTTACACACACACACACACACACACACACACACACACACACACACACACACAAAGACATACTCTTGCAGGATCTCTAGAGTGCTTCTGACTTGGTGTCCTTTATACACACATACACACATACACCCTTCCAGAACTCTACAGTGATTCTGACTTTATGTCCTTTTTACACACACACACACACACACACAAACACACCATTGCAGAATCAATAGAGGTCTTCTGACTTCATGTCCTTTTTACACACACACACACACACACACCCTTACAGAACCTCTGGAGGGCTTCTGATTTCATGTCCTTTTTACACACACACACACACACACACACACTTTTGCAGAATCAATAGTCGGCTTCTGACTTCGTGTCCTTTTTACAAACACACACACACACACACACCCTTGCAGAATTTCTAGAGGGCTTCTGAATTTGTGACCTTATTACACACGCACACACTCACACACATAAAACCTTGCAGAATCTCTTGAGAGCTTCATACTTGGTCTCCTTTTTACAAACACACACACACACATCATGCAGAATCTCTAGATGGCTTCTGACTTCAGGATCTTTTTACACACACACACACACACCTTTGCAGAAACTATGGAGTGTTTCTGACTTCATGTGTCCTTTTTACACACACTCACACACACACACCCTTGCAGAATCTCTTGAGGTCTTCTGACGTCATGTCCTTGTTACACGCACACACTTGCATAATCTCTGGGGGTCTGACTTCGTGTCCTTTTTACACACACACTCACACACACACCCTACCTCACACTGATACTCATACCTTTGGAAAATTCCTAGAGGGCTTCTGACTTCCTGTCCTTTTTACACACACACACACAGATACACACACCCTTGCAGAAATTCTATAGGGCTTCGGACTTCGTGTTCTTTTTACGCACGCACACACACACACACACAGACATGCACGCACCCTTGCAGAGTCTCTGGAATGCTTCTGACTTCGTGTTCTTTTTACACACACACACACACACACACACACATACATGCATCCTTGCAGAATCGCAGGAATTCATCTCACGTCATGTAATTTATACACATACACATACACACTCAAACTCATTCCCTTGCAAAATCACTTGAGGGTTTCTTACTTTGTGTTCTTTTTACAAACATACACACACACACAGACACACCCTTGCAGGATCTCTAGAGGGCTTCTGACTTGGTGTGCTTTTTACACACACGCACACAGACACACATACACACACCTGTGCAGAATCTTTGGAGGACTTCTAAAATGTCGTTTATAAACACACACACACACATCCCTTGCAGAATCTCTAGAGGGATTCAGACTTCGTGTCCTTTTTACACACACACACACACACACACACATCCTTGCAGGAACTCTACAGCGATTCTAAATTCCTATCCTTTTACACACTCACACGCTTGCATAATGCCTGCAGGGCTTCTGTCTTCATGTCCTTTTTATACACACACACAGGCACACAACCTTGCACAATCTCTAGAGTCCTTTTGATTTCTTGTCCTTTTTACACACACACACACACACACACACCTTTGCAGAAACTATGGAGTGTTTCTGATTTCATGTGTCCTTTTTACACACACACACACACACACACATACAACCTTGCAGAATCTCTGGAGGGCTTCTGACTTTGTGTCATTTTTACACAAACATACACACATACACACACCCTTGAAGAATCTCTAGAGGGCTTCTGACTTCGTGTCTTTTTACACAAACACACACACACCACACACACATATACCCTTGTAAAATCTCTGGATGGTGGCTGACTTGCTGTCCTTTTTACACACACACACGCACACACACACACACACACAAACCCTTGCAGAATATCTAGAGGGTTTCTGAATTTGTGTCTGTTGTACACACACACACACACACCCTTACAGAACCTCTGGACGGCTTCAGATTCCATGTCCTTTTTACACACACACACACACACACACACACACACACACACTTTTCCAGAATCAATAGTCGGCTTCTGACTTGGTATCCTTTTTACACACACGCAGACAGACACACATACACACACCTGTGCAGAATCTGTGGAGGACTTCTAACAACATGTCCTTTTTACACACACACACACACACACACACACACACAAAGATATACTCTTGCAGGATCTCTAGAGTGCTTCTGACTTGGTGTCCTTTATACACACACACACATACACCCTTCCAGAACTCTACAAGGATTCTGACTTCATGTCCTTTTTACACACACACACACACACACACACACACACAAATTCATTTTCTTGCCAAATCTCTGCAGTCCTTCTGACTTCGTGTCCTTTTTAAACACACACACACCACACACACACTTGTAGAATCTCTGGAGGACTTCTGATTTCATGTCCTTTTTACACACACACACACACACACACACACACACACAAAGATATACTCTTGCAGGATCTCTAGAGTGCTTCTGACTTGGTGTCCTTTATACACACACACACATACACCCTTCCAGAACTCTACAAGGATTCTGACTTCATGTCCTTTTTACACACACACACACACACAAACACACACAAATTCATTTTCTTGCCAAATCTCTGCAGTCCTTCTGACTTCGTGTCCTTTTTAAACACGCACACACACACACACACTTGTAGAATCTCTGGAGGACTTCTGATTTCATGTCCTTTTTACACACACACACACACACACACACACTCCCTCACTCTCACACTGATACCTTTCCAGAAAACCTAGAGGGCTTCTGATTTCATGTCCTTTTAACACAACACACTCACCCTTGCAGAATCTCTAGAGGGCTTCTGACTTCCTGTACTTTTGACACACACACACACAAACACCCTTGCAGAATCTCCAGACATTTTCTGACTTCGTGTTGTTTTCACACATACACACACACACACTCTGGCAGAATCACTGGAGGGCTTCTAATATGGTTTACTTATTTCAAACACAACAAACACACACACACAGACCTTTGCATAATCAATATTGGGCTTCGGACTTCGTGTAATTTTTACCCTCAAACACAAACACACACACACACATACAACCTTGCAGAATCTCTGGAGGGCTTCTGACTTTGTGTCCTTTTTACACAAACATACACACATACACACACCCTTGAAGAATCTCTAGAGGGCTTCTGACTTCGTGTCTTTTTACACAAACACACACACACCAAACACACATACACCCTGGTAGAATCTCTGGATGGTGGCTGACTTGCTGTCCTTTTTACACACACACACACACACACACACACACACACACAAACACCCTTGCAGAATATCTAGAGGGTTTCTGAATTTGTGTCTGTTTACACACACACACACACACACACACACACACCCTTACAGAACCTCTGGACAGCTTCAGACTCCATGTCCTTTTTACACACACACACACACACACACACACACACACATACACTTGCAGAATCAATAGTCGGCTTCTGACTTGGTGTCTTTTTTACACACACGCACACAGACACATACACACACCTGTGCAGAATCTGTGGAGGACTTCTAACAACATGTCCTTTTTACACACACACACACACACACACACACACACACACACACACAAAGACATACTCTTGCAGGATCTCTAGAGTGCTTCTGACTTGGTGTCCTTTATACACACACACACACACATACACCCTTCCAGAACTCCACAATGATTCTGATTTCATGTCCTTTTTACACACACACACACACACACACACACACACACACACAAACACACCATTGCAGAATCAATAGAGGGCTTCTGACTTCATGTCTTTTTTATACACACACACACACACACCCTTACAGAACCTCTGGAGGGCTTCTGATTTCATGTCCTTTTTTCACACACACACACACACACACACACACACACTTTTGCAGAATCAATAGTCGGTTTCTGACTTCGTGTCCTTTTTACAAACACCCACACACACACACGCCCTTGCAGAAATTCTAGAGGGCTTCTGAATTTGTGACCTTATTACACACGCACACACTCACACACATAAAACCTTGCAGAATCTCTTGAGAGCTTCATACTTGGTCTCCTTTTTACAAACACACACACACATCATGGCAGAATCTCTAGATGGCTTCTGACTTCAGGATCTTTTTACACACACACACACACACACACCTTTGCAGAAACTATGGAGTGTTTCTGACTTCATGTGTCCTTTTTACACACACTCTCACACACACACACACCCTTGCAGAATCTCTTGAGGGCTTCTGACGTCATGTCCTTGTTACACAAACACACACTTGCATAATCTCTGGGGGGTCTGACTTCGTATCCTTTTTACACACACACACTCACACACACACCCTCCCTCACACTGATACTCATACCTTTGTAAAATTCCTAGAGGGCTTCTGACTTCCTTACCTTTTTATACACACACACACACACACACACTCACACACATCCTTGCAGAATTCCTGGATGGATTCTTACTTTGTGTCATTTTTAAACACACACACACACACACACACACACACACACTCCAAACTCCTTTTCTTGCAAAATCTCTGCAGTCCTTCTGACTTCGTGTCCTTTTTAAACACACACACACACACACATACACTTGTAGAATCTCTGGAGGACTTCTGATTTCATGTCCTTATTACACACACACACACACACACACTCCCTCACTCTCACTCTGGAGGACTTCTGATTTCATGTCCTTATTACACACACACACACACACACACACACACTCCCTCACTCTCACACTCATACCTTTCCAGAAAACCTAGAGGGCTTCTGATTTCGTGTCCTTTTAACACAACACACTCACCCTTGCAGAATCTCTAGAGGGCTTCTGACTTCCTGTACTTTTGACACACACAGACACCCTTGCAGAATCTCCAGACATTTTCTGACTTCGTGTTGTTTTCACACATACACACACACACACACACTCTGGCAGAATCTCTGGAGGGCTTCTAATATGGTTTACTTATTTCAAACACAACAAACACACACACACAGACCTTTGCATAATCAATATTGGGCTTCTGACTTCGTGTAATTTTTACCCTCACACACAAACACACACACACACATACAACCTTGCAGAATCTCTGGAGGGCTTCTGACTTTGTGTCCTTTTTACACAAACATACACACATACACACACCCTTGAAGAATCTCTAGAGGGCTTCTGACTTCGTGTATTTTTACACAAACACACACACACACCAAACACACATACACCCTGGTAGAATCTCTGGATGGTGGCTGACTTGCTGTCCTTTTTACACACACACACACACACACACACACAAACACTTGAAGAATATCTAGAGGGTTTCTGAATTTATGTCTGTTTACACACACACACACTTACAGAACCTCTGGACGGCTTCAGACTCCATGTCCTTTTTACTCACACACACACACACACACACACACACACACACACACTTTTGCAGAATCAATAGTCGGCTTCTGACTTGGTATCCTTTTTACACACACGCACACAAACACATACACACACCTTTGCAGAATTTGTGGAGGACTTCTAACAACATGTCCTTTTTACACACACACACACACACACACACACAAGACATACTCTTGCAGGATCTCTAGAGTGCTTCTGACTTGGTGTCCTTTATACACACACACACACATACACCCTTCCAGAACTCTACAAGGGTTCTGACTTCATGTCCTTTTTACACACACACACACACACACACACACACCCATACAGAACCTCTGGAGGGCTTCTGATTTCATGTCCTTTTTACACACACACACACACACACACACACACACACACACACACACAAACACACACTTTTGCAGAATCAATAGTCGGCTTCTGACTTCGTGTCCTTTTTACAAATACCCACAACGTCCTTGCAGAATTTCTAGAGGGCTTCTGAATTTGTGACCTTATTACACACGCACACACTCACACACATAAAACCTTGCAGAATCTCTTGAGAGCTTCATACTTGGTCTCCTTTTTACAAATACACACACACACACATCATGGCAGAATCTCTAGATGGCTTCTGACTTCAGGATCTTTTTACACACACACCTTTGCAGAAACTATGGAGTGTTTCTGACTTCATGTGTCCTTTTTACACACACTCTCACACACACACACCCTTGCAGAATCTCTTGAGGGCTTCTGACGTCATGTCCTTGTTACACACACATACACACACGCACTTGCATAATCTGTGGGGGTCTGACTTCGTGTCCTTTTTACACACACACACACTCACACACACCCTCCCTCACACTGATACTCATACCTTTGGAAAATTCCTAGAGGGCTTCTGACTTCCTTACCTTTTTACACACACACACACACACACACCCACACACACACACACATCCTTGCAGAATTCCTGGATGGATTCTTACTTTGTGTCATTTTTAAACACACACACACACACACACACACTCCAAACTCATTTTCTTGCCAAATCTCTGCAGTCCTTCTGACTTCGTGTCCTTTTTAAACACACACACACACACACACACACACACATACACTTGTAGAATCTCTGGAGGACTTCTGATTTCATGTCCTTATTACACACACACACACACACACACTCCCTCACTCTCACTCTGGAGGACTTCTGATTTCATGTCCTTATTACACACACACACACACACACACACTCCCTCACTCTCACACTCATACCTTTCCAGAAAACCTAGAGGGCTTCTGATTTTGTGTCCTTTTAACACAACACACTCACCCTTGCAGAATCTCTAGAGGGCTTCTGACTTCCTGTACTTTTTACACACACACACACAAACACCCTTGCAGAATCTCCAGACATTTTCTGACTTCGTGTTGTTTTCACACATACACACACACACACTCTGGCAGAATCTCTGGAGGGCTTCTAATATGGTTTACTTATTTTAAACACAACAAACACACACACACAGACCTTTGCATAATCAATATTGGGCTTCTGACTTCGTGTAATTTTTACCCTCACACACACACACACATACAACCTTGCAGAATCTCTGGAGGGCTTCTGACTTTGTGTCCTTTTTACACAAACATACACACATACACACACCCTTGAAGAATCTCTAGAGGGCTTCTGACTTCGTGTCTTTTTACACAAACACACACACACCACACACAAATACACCCTGGTAGAATCTCTGGATGGTGGCTGACTTGCTGTCCTTTTTACACACACACACACACACACACACAAACACACACACAAACACTTGAAGAATATCTAGAGGGTTTCTGAATTTGTGTCTGTTTACACACACACACACACACCCTTACAGAACCTCTGGACGGCTTCAGACTCCATGTCCTTTTTACACACACACACACACACACACACACATACAGTTTTGCAGAATCAATAGTCGGCTTCTGACTTGGTGTCCTTTTTACACACACGCACACAGACACACACACACACACCTGTGCAGAATCTGTGGAGGACTTCTAACAACATGTCCTTTTTGCACACACACACACACACACACACACACACACAAAGACATACTCTTGCAGGATCTCTAGAGTGCTTCTGACTTCGTGTCCTTTATACACACACACACACATACACCCTTCCAGAACTCTACAAGGATTCTGACTTCATGTCCTTTTTACACACACACACACACACACACACACAAACACACCATTGCAGAATCAATAGAGGGCTTCTGACTTCATGTCCTTTTTACACACACACACACACACACACACACCCTTACAGAACCCTAGAGGGCTTCTGATTTCATGTCCTTTTTACACACACACACACACACACACTTTTGCAGAATCAATAGTCGGCTTCTGACTTTGTGTCCTTTTTACAAACACCCCCACACACACACGCCCTTGCAGAATTTCTAGAAGGCTTCTGACTTTGTGACCTTATTACACACGCACACACTCACACACATAAAACCTTGCAGAATCTCTTGAGAGCTTCATACTTGGGCTCCTTTTTACAAACACACACACACATCATGGCAGAATTTCTAGATGGCGTCTGACTTCAGGATCTTTTTACACACACACACACACACACACACACACCTTTGCAGAAACTATGGAGTGTTTCTGACTTCATGTGTCCTTTTTACACACACTCACACACACACACACCCTTGCAGAATCTCTTGAGGGCTTCTGACGTCATGTCCTTGTTACACACACACACACACACACACTTGCATAATATCTGGGGGTCTGACTTCGTGTCCTTTTTACACACACACACACACACTCACACACACACCCTCCCTCACACTGATCCTCATACCTTTGGAAAATTCCTAGAGGGCTTCTGACTTCCTTACCTTTTTACACAAACACACACACACACACATCCTTACAGAATTCCTGGATGGATTCTTACTTTGTGTCATTTTTAAACACACACACACACACACACACACACACACCCCAAACTCATTTTCTTGCCAAATCTCTGCAGTCCTTCTGACTTCGTGTCCTTTTTAAACACGCACACACACACACACACACACACACACACACACACACATACTCTTGTAGAATCTCTGGAGGACTTCTGATTTCATGTCCTTATTACACACACACACACACACACACTCCCTCACTCACACTCATACCTTTCCAGAAAACCTAGAGGGCTTCTGATTTCGTGTCCTTTTAACACAACACACTCACCCTTGCAGAATCTCTAGAGGGCTTCTGACTTCCTGTACTTTTGACACACACAGACACCCTTGCAGAATCTCCAGACATTTTCTGACTTCGTGTTGTTTTCACACATACACACACACACACACACTCTGGCAGAATCTCTGGAGGGCTTCTAATATGGTTTACTTATTTCAAACACAACAAACACACACACACAGACCTTTGCATAATCAATATTGGGCTTCTGACTTCGTGTAATTTTTACCCTCACACACAAACACACACACACACATACAACCTTGCAGAATCTCTGGAGGGCTTCTGACTTTGTGTCCTTTTTACACAAACATACACACATACACACACCCTTGAAGAATCTCTAGAGGGCTTCTGACTTCGTGTATTTTTACACAAACACACACACACACCAAACACACATACACCCTGGTAGAATCTCTGGATGGTGGCTGACTTGCTGTCCTTTTTACACACACACACACACACACACACACAAACACTTGAAGAATATCTAGAGGGTTTCTGAATTTATGTCTGTTTACACACACACACACTTACAGAACCTCTGGACGGCTTCAGACTCCATGTCCTTTTTACACACACACACACACACACACACGCACACACTTACAGAACCTCTGGACGGCTTCAGACTCCATGTCCTTTTTACTCACACACACACACACACACACACACACACACACTTTTGCAGAATCAATAGTCGGCTTCTGACTTGGTATCCTTTTTACACACACGCACACAAACACATACACACACCTTTGCAGAATTTGTGGAGGACTTCTAACAACATGTCCTTTTTACACACACACACACACACACACACACACACACACACAAGACATACTCTTGCAGGATCTCTAGAGTGCTTCTGACTTGGTGTCCTTTATACACACACACACACATACACCCTTCCAGAACTCTACAAGGGTTCTGACTTCATGTCCTTTTTACACACACACACACACACACACCCATACAGAACCTCTGGAGGGCTTCTGATTTCATGTCCTTTTTACACACACACACACACACACACACACAAACACACACTTTTGCAGAATCAATAGTCGGCTTCTGACTTCGTGTCCTTTTTACAAATACCCACAACGTCCTTGCAGAATTTCTAGAGGGCTTCTGAATTTGTGACCTTATTACACACGCACACACTCACACACATAAAACCTTGCAGAATCTCTTGAGAGCTTCATACTTGGTCTCCTTTTTACAAATACACACACACACACATCATGGCAGAATCTCTAGATGGCTTCTGACTTCAGGATCTTTTTACACACACACCTTTGCAGAAACTATGGAGTGTTTCTGACTTCATGTGTCCTTTTTACACACACTCTCACACACACACACCCTTGCAGAATCTCTTGAGGGCTTCTGACGTCATGTCCTTGTTACACACACATACACACACGCACTTGCATAATCTGTGGGGGTCTGACTTCGTGTCCTTTTTACACACACACACTCACACACACCCTCCCTCACACTGATACTCATACCTTTGGAAAATTCCTAGAGGGCTTCTGACTTCCTTACCTTTTTACACACACACACACACACACACCCACACACACACACACATCCTTGCAGAATTCCTGGATGGATTCTTACTTTGTGTCATTTTTAAACACACACACACACACACACACTCCAAACTCATTTTCTTGCCAAATCTCTGCAGTCCTTCTGACTTCGTGTCCTTTTTAAACACACACACACACACACACACACACACACACACACATACACTTGTAGAATCTCTGGAGGACTTCTGATTTCATGTCCTTATTACACACACACACACACACTCCCTCACTCTCACTCTGGAGGACTTCTGATTTCATGTCCTTATTACACACACACACACACACACACACTCCCTCACTCTCACACTCATACCTTTCCAGAAAACCTAGAGGGCTTCTGATTTCGTGTCCTTTTAACACAACACACTCACCCTTGCAGAATCTCTAGAGGGCTTCTGACTTCCTGTACTTTTTACACACACACACACAAACACCCTTGCAGAATCTCCAGACATTTTCTGACTTCGTGTTGTTTTCACACATACACACACACACACTCTGGCAGAATCTCTGGAGGGCTTCTAATATGGTTTACTTATTTTAAACACAACAAACACACACACACAGACCTTTGCATAATCAATATTGGGCTTCTGACTTCGTGTAATTTTTACCCTCACACACACACACACATACAACCTTGCAGAATCTCTGGAGGGCTTCTGACTTTGTGTCCTTTTTACACAAACATACACACATACACACACCCTTGAAGAATCTCTAGAGGGCTTCTGACTTCGTGTCTTTTTACACAAACACACACACACCACACACAAATACACCCTGGTAGAATCTCTGGATGGTGGCTGACTTGCTGTCCTTTTTACACACACACACACACACACACAAACACACACACAAACACTTGAAGAATATCTAGAGGGTTTCTGAATTTGTGTCTGTTTACACACACACACACACACACCCTTACAGAACCTCTGGACGGCTTCAGACTCCATGTCCTTTTTACACACACACACACACACACACACATACAGTTTTGCAGAATCAATAGTCGGCTTCTGACTTGGTGTCCTTTTTACACACACGCACACAGACACACACACACACACCTGTGCAGAATCTGTGGAGGACTTCTAACAACATGTCCTTTTTGCACACACACACACACACACACACACACAAAGATATACTCTTGCAGGATCTCTAGAGTGCTTCTGACTTCGTGTCCTTTATACACACACACACACATACACCCTTCCAGAACTCTACAAGGATTCTGACTTCATGTCCTTTTTACACACACACACACACACAAACACACCATTGCAGAATCAATAGAGGGCTTCTGACTTCATGTCCTTTTTACACACACACACACACACACACACACCCTTACAGAACCCTAGAGGGCTTCTGATTTCATGTCCTTTTTACACACACACACACACACACACTTTTGCAGAATCAATAGTCGGCTTCTGACTTTGTGTCCTTTTTACAAACACCCCCACACACACACGCCCTTGCAGAATTTCTAGAGGGCTTCTGACTTTGTGACCTTATTACACACGCACACACTCACACACATAAAACCTTGCAGAATCTCTTGAGAGCTTCATACTTGGGCTCCTTTTTACAAACACACACACACATCATGGCAGAATTTCTAGATGGCGTCTGACTTCAGGATCTTTTTACACACACACACACACCTTTGCAGAAACTATGGAGTGTTTCTGACTTCATGTGTCCTTTTTACACACACTCACACACACACACACCCTTGCAGAATCTCTTGAGGGCTTCTGACGTCATGTCCTTGTTACACACACACACACACACTTGCATAATATCTGGGGGTCTGACTTCGTGTCCTTTTTACACACACACACACACACTCACACACACACCCTCCCTCACACTGATCCTCATACCTTTGGAAAATTCCTAGAGGGCTTCTGACTTCCTTACCTTTTTACACAAACACACACACACACACATCCTTACAGAATTCCTGGATGGATTCTTACTTTGTGTCATTTTTAAACACACACACACACACACACACACACCCCAAACTCATTTTCTTGCCAAATCTCTGCAGTCCTTCTGACTTCGTGTCCTTTTTAAACACGCACACACACACACACACACACACACACACACACACATACTCTTGTAGAATCTCTGGAGGACTTCTGATTTCATGTCCTTATTACACACACACACACACACACACACACACTCCCTCACTCACACTCATACCTTTCCAGAAAACCTAGAGGGCTTCTGATTTCGTGTCCTTTTAACACAACACACTCACCCTTGCAGAATCTCTAGAGGGCTTCTGACTTCCTGTACTTTTGACACACACACACACACACACAAACACCCTTGCAGAATCTCCAGACATTTTCTGACTTCGTGTTGTTTTCACACATACACACACACACTCTGGCAGAATCTCTGGAGGGCTTCTAATATGGTTTACTTATTTCAAACCAAACAAACACACACACACAGACCTTTGCATAACCAATATTGGGCTTCTGACTTCGTGTAATTTTTACCCTCACACACAAACACACACACACACATACAACCTTGCATAATCTCTGGAGGGCTTCTGACTTTGTGTCCTTTTTACACAAACATACATACATACACACACCCTTGAAGAATCTCTAGAGGGCTTCTGACTTCGTGTCTTTTTACACAAACACACACACACCACACACAAATACACACTGGTAGAATCTCTGGATGGTGGCTGACTTGCTGTCCTTTTTAAACACACACACACACACACACACACAAACACTTGAAGAATATCTAGAGGGTTTCTGAATTTGTGTCTGTTTACACACACACACACCCTTACAGAACCTCTGGACGGCTTCAGTCTCCATGTCCTTTTTACACACACACACACACACACACACACACACACACACACTTTTGCAGAATCAATAGTCGGCTTCTGACTTCGTGTCCTTTTTACACACACGCACACAGAAACATACACACACCTGTGCAGAATCTGTGGAGGACTTCTAACAACATGTCCTTTTTGCACACACACACACACACACACAAAGACATACTCTTCCAGGATCTCTAGAGTGCTTCTGACTTGGTGTCCTTTATACACACACACGCACATACACCCTTCCAGAACTCTACAAGGATTCTGACTTCATGTCCTTTTTACACACACACACTCACACACAAACACACCATTGCAGAATCAATAGAGGGCTTCTGACTCATGTCCTTTTTAAACAGACACACACACACACCCTTACAGAACCTCTGGAGGGCTTCTGATTTCATGTCCTTTTTACAAACACCCCCCCACACAAACGACCTTGCAGAATTTCTAGAGGGCTTCTGACTTTGTGACCTTATTACACACGCACACACTCACACACATAAAAACTTGCAGAATCTCTTGAGAGCTTCATACTTGGTCTCCTTTTTACAAAAACACACACACATCATGGCAGAATCTCTAGATGGCTTCTGACTTCAGGATCTTTTTACACACACACACACACACACACACACACACACACCTTTGCAGAAACTATGGAGTGTTTCTGACTTCATGTGTCCTTTTTACACACACTCACACACACACCCTTGCAGAATCTCTTGAGGCCTTCTGACGTCATGTCCTTGTTAAACACACACACACACACACACACACACACACTTGCATAATCTCTGGAGGGCTTCTGACTTCGTGTCCTTTTTACACACACACACTCACACACACACCCTCCCTCACACTGATACTCATACCTTTGGAAAATTCCTAGAGGGCTTCTGACTTCCTGTCCTTTTTACACACACACACACACACACACACACATCCTTGCAGAATTCCTGGATGGCTTCTTACTTTGTGTCCTTTTTAAACACACACACACACACACACACACAGATACACACACCCTTGCAGAAATTCTAGAGGGCTTCGGACTTCGTGTTCTTTTTACGCACACACACACACACACACACAGACATGCACGCACCCTTGCAGAGTCTCTGGAATGCTTCTGACTTCGTGTTCTTTTTACACACACACACACACACACACACACACACATACATGCATCCTTGCAGAATCGCAGGAATTCATCTCACGTCATGGAGTTTATACACATACACATACACACTCAAACTCATTCCCTTGCAAAATCACTTGAGGGTTTCTTACTTCGTGTTCTTTTTACAAACATACTTAAAACACACACAGACACACCCTTGCAGGATCTCTAGAGGGCTTCTGACTTGGTGTCCTTTTTACACACACGCACACAGACACACATACACACACCTGTGCAGAATCTTTGGAGGACTTCTAAAATGTCGTTTATAAACACACACATATCCATTGCAGAATCTCTAGAGGGATTCAGACTTCGTGTCCTTTTTACACACACACACACACACACACACACACATCCTTGCAGGAACTCTACAGCGATTCTAAATTCCTATCCTTTTACACACGCACACACACACTCACAGGCTTGCATAATGCCTGCAGGGCTTCTGTCTTCATGTCCTTTTATACACACACACAGACACACAACCTTGCACAATCTCTAGAGTCCTTTTGATTTCTTGTCCTTTTTACACACACACACACACACACACACACACACACACACACACTTCCAGAATCTCTAGAGGGCTTCTGACGTCATGTCCTTGTTAAACACATACACACACACACACACACACACACATCCTTGCAGAATTCCTGGATGGATTCTTACTTTGTGTCCTTTTTAAACACACACACACACACACACACACACCCTTGCAGAATATCTAGAGGGTTTCTGAATGTGTGTCCGTTTCACATACACACACACACACACACACATCCACACCCTTACAGAACCTCTGGACGGCTTCAGACTCCATGTCCTTTTTACACACTCACACACACACACACACACACTTTTTGCAGAATCAATAGTCGGCTTCTGACTTAGTGTCCTTTTTTCACACACGCACACAGACACACACATACACTTTTGCAGAATCAATAGTCGGCTTCTGACTTGGTGTCCTTTTTACACACACGCACACAGACCCATACACACACCTGTGCAGAATCTGTGGAGGACTTCTAACAACATGTCCTTTTTACACACACACACACACACAAAGACATACTCTTGCAGGATCTCTAGATTGCTTCTGACTTGGTGTCCTTTATACACACACACACACATACACCCTTCCAGAACTCTACAAGGATTCTGACTTCATGTCCTTTTTACACACACACACACACACACACACACACACACACACACATGCATCCTTGCAGAATCGCAGGAATTCATCTCACGTCATGTAATTTATACACATACACTCAAACTTATTCCCTTGCAAAATCACTTGAGGGTTTCTTACTTCGTGTTCTTTTTACAAACATACTTAAAACACACACAGACACACCCTTGCAGGATCTCTAGAGGGCTTCTGACTTGGTGTCCTTTTTACACACACGCACACAGACACACATACACACACCTGTGCAGAATCTTTGGAGGACTTCTAAAATGTCGTTTATAAACACACACACACACACACATCCCTTGCAGAATCTCTAGAGGGATTCAGACTTCGTGTCCTTTTTACACACACACACACACACACACATCCTTGCAGGAACTCTACAGCGATTCTAAATTCCTATCCTTTTACACACGAACACACACACTCACACGCTTGCATAATGCCTGCAGGGCTTCTGTCTTCATGTCCTTTTTATACACACACACAGACACACAACCTTGCACAATCTCTAGAGTTCTTTTGATTTCTTGTCCTTTATACACACACACACACACTCACACAAACACATCATTCCAGAATCTCTAGAGGGTTTCTGACTTTATTCTTTACACACACACACACACACACACACACACACACACACACAACTTTGCAGAAACTATGGAGTGTTTCTGACTTCATGTGTACTTTTTACACACACACACACACACACACATACAACCTTGCAGAATCTCTGGAGGGCTTCTGATTTTGTGTCCTTTTTACACAAACATACACACATACACACACCCTTGAAGAATCTCTAGAGGGCTTCTGACTTCGTGTCTTTTTACACAAACACACACACACACCACACACACATACACTTTGGTAGAATCTCTGGATGGTGGCTGACTTGCTGTCCTTTTTACACACACACACACACACACACACAAACACTTGAAGAATATCTAGAGGGTTTTTGAATTTGTGTCTGTTTACTCACACACACACACACACACACACACACTTACAGAACCTCTGGACGGCTTCAGACTCCATGTCCTTTTTACACACACACACACACACACACACACACACACACACACATACACTTTTGCAGAATCAATAGTCGGCTTATGACTTGGTGTCTTTTTTACACACACGCACACAGACACATACACACACCTGTGCAGAATCTGTGGAGGACTTCTAACAACATGTCCTTTTTGCACACACACACACACACACACAAAGACATACTCTTCCAGGATCTCTAGAGTGCTTCTGACTTGGTGTCCTTTATACACACACACGCACATACACCCTTCCAGAACTCTACAAGGATTCTGACTTCATGTCCTTTTTACACACACACACTCACACACAAACACACCATTGCAGAATCAATAGAGGGCTTCTGACTTCATGTCCTTTTTAAACAGACACACACACACACCCTTACAGAACCTCTGGAGGGCTTCTGATTTCATGTCCTTTTTACAAACACCCCCCCACACAAACGACCTTGCAGAATTTCTAGAGGGCTTCTGACTTTGTGACCTTATTACACACGCACACACTCACACACATAAAACCTTGCAGAATCTCTTGAGAGCTTCATACTTGGTCTCCTTTTTACAAAAACACACACACATCATGGCAGAATCTCTAGATGGCTTCTGACTTCAGGATCTTTTTACACACACACACACACACACACACACCTTTGCAGAAACTATGGAGTGTTTCTGACTTCATGTGTCCTTTTTACACACACTCACACACACACCCTTGCAGAATCTCTTGAGGCCTTCTGACGTCATGTCCTTGTTAAACACACACACACACACACACACACACACACTTGCATAATCTCTGGAGGGCTTCTGACTTCGTGTCCTTTTTACACACACACACTCACACACACACCCTCCCTCACACTGATACTCATACCTTTGGAAAATTCCTAGAGGGCTTCTGACTTCCTGTCCTTTTTACACACACACACACACACACACACATCCTTGCAGAATTCCTGGATGGCTTCTTACTTTGTGTCCTTTTTAAACACACACACACACACACACACACACACACAGATACACACACCCTTGCAGAAATTCTAGAGGGCTTCGGACTTCGTGTTCTTTTTACGCACACACACACACACACACACAGACATGCACGCACCCTTGCAGAGTCTCTGGAATGCTTCTGACTTCGTGTTCTTTTTACACACACACACACACACACACACACACACACACATACATGCATCCTTGCAGAATCGCAGGAATTCATCTCACGTCATGGAGTTTATACACATACACATACACACTCAAACTCATTCCCTTGCAAAATCACTTGAGGGTTTCTTACTTCGTGTTCTTTTTACAAACATACTTAAAACACACACAGACACACCCTTGCAGGATCTCTAGAGGGCTTCTGACTTGGTGTCCTTTTTACACACACGCACACAGACACACATACACACACCTGTGCAGAATCTTTGGAGGACTTCTAAAATGTCGTTTATAAACACACACATATCCATTGCAGAATCTCTAGAGGGATTCAGACTTCGTGTCCTTTTTACACACACACACACACACACACATCCTTGCAGGAACTCTACAGCGATTCTAAATTCCTATCCTTTTACACACGCACACACACACTCACAGGCTTGCATAATGCCTGCAGGGCTTCTGTCTTCATGTCCTTTTATACACACACACAGACACACAACCTTGCACAATCTCTAGAGTCCTTTTGATTTCTTGTCCTTTTTACACACACACACACACACACACACACACACACACACACTTCCAGAATCTCTAGAGGGCTTCTGACGTCATGTCCTTGTTAAACACATACACACACACACACACACACACATCCTTGCAGAATTCCTGGATGGATTCTTACTTTGTGTCCTTTTTAAACACACACACACACACACACACACACCCTTGCAGAATATCTAGAGGGTTTCTGAATGTGTGTCCGTTTCACATACACACACACACACACACACACATCCTTGCAGGAACTCTACAGCGATTCTAAATTCCTATCCTTTTACACACGCACACACACACTCACAGGCTTGCATAATGCCTGCAGGGCTTCTGTCTTCATGTCCTTTTATACACACACACAGACACACAACCTTGCACAATCTCTAGAGTCCTTTTGATTTCTTGTCCTTTTTACACACACACACACACACACACACACACACACACACACTTCCAGAATCTCTAGAGGGCTTCTGACGTCATGTCCTTGTTAAACACATACACACACACACACACACACACATCCTTGCAGAATTCCTGGATGGATTCTTACTTTGTGTCCTTTTTAAACACACACACACACACACACACACACCCTTGCAGAATATCTAGAGGGTTTCTGAATGTGTGTCCGTTTCACATACACACACACACACACACACACACACATCCACACCCTTACAGAACCTCTGGACGGCTTCAGACTCCATGTCCTTTTTACACACTCACACACACACACACACACACACACTTTTTGCAGAATCAATAGTCGGCTTCTGACTTAGTGTCCTTTTTTCACACACGCACACAGACACACACATACACTTTTGCAGAATCAATAGTCGGCTTCTGACTTGGTGTCCTTTTTACACACACGCACACAGACCCATACACACACCTGTGCAGAATCTGTGGAGGACTTCTAACAACATGTCCTTTTTACACACACACACACACACAAAGACATACTCTTGCAGGATCTCTAGATTGCTTCTGACTTGGTGTCCTTTATACACACACACACACATACACCCTTCCAGAACTCTACAAGGATTCTGACTTCATGTCCTTTTTACACACACACACACACACACACACACACACACACACACACACACACATGCATCCTTGCAGAATCGCAGGAATTCATCTCACGTCATGTAATTTATACACATACACTCAAACTTATTCCCTTGCAAAATCACTTGAGGGTTTCTTACTTCGTGTTCTTTTTACAAACATACTTAAAACACATACAGACACACCCTTGCAGGATCTCTAGAGGGCTTCTGACTTGGTGTCCTTTTTACACACACGCACACAGACACACATACACACACCTGTGCAGAATCTTTGGAGGACTTCTAAAATGTCGTTTATAAACACACACACACACACACACATCCCTTGCAGAATCTCTAGAGGGATTCAGACTTCGTGTCCTTTTTACACACACACACACACACACATCCTTGCAGGAACTCTACAGCGATTCTAAATTCCTATCCTTTTACACACGAACACACACACTCACACGCTTGCATAATGCCTGCAGGGCTTCTGTCTTCATGTCCTTTTTATACACACACACAGACACACAACCTTGCACAATCTCTAGAGTTCTTTTGAAAACTTGTCCTTTATACACACACACACACACACTCACACAAACACATCATTCCAGAATCTCTAGAGGGTTTCTGACTTTTTTCTTTACACACACACACACACACACACACACACACACCTTTGCAGAAACTATGGAGTGTTTCTGACTTCATGTGTACTTTTTACACACACACACACACACACATACAACCTTGCAGAATCTCTGGAGGGCTTCTGATTTTGTGTCCTTTTTACACAAACATACACACATACACACACCCTTGAAGAATCTCTAGAGGGCTTCTGACTTCGTGTCTTTTTACACAAACACACACACACACCACACACACATACACTTTGGTAGAATCTCTGGATGGTGGCTGACTTGCTGTCCTTTTTACACACACACACACACACACACAAACACTTGAAGAATATCTAGAGGGTTTTTGAATTTGTGTCTGTTTACTCACACACACACACACACACACTTACAGAACCTCTGGACGGCTTCAGACTCCATGTCCTTTTTACACACACACACACACACACACACACACACACACACACACACATACACTTTTGCAGAATCAATAGTCGGCTTATGACTTGGTGTCTTTTTTACACACACGCACACAGACACATACACACACCTGTGCAGAATCTGTGGAGGACTTCTAACAACATGTCCTTTTTACACACACACACACACACACAAAGACATACTCTTGCAGGATCTCTAGAGTGCTTCTGACTTGGTGTCCTTTATACACACACACACACACACATACACCCTTCCAGAACTCTACAAGGATTCTGACTTCATGTCCTTTTTACACACACACACACACACACACACACACACAAACTCATTTTCTTGCCAAATCTCTGCAGTCCTTCTGACTTCGTGTCCTTTTTAAACACACACACACACACACATACACTTGTAGAATCTCTGGAGGACTTCTGATTTCATGTCCTTATTGCACACACACTCCCTCACTCTCACTCTGGAGGACTTCTGATTTCATGTCCTTATTACACACACACACACACACACACACACACACACTCCCTCACTCTCACACTCATACCTTTCCAGAAAACCTAGAGGGCTTCTGATTTCATGTCCTTTTAACACAACATACTCACCCTTGCAGAATCTCTAGAGGGCTTCTGACTTCCTGTACTTTTGACACACACACAAACACCCTTGTAGAATCTCCAGACATTTTCTGACTTCGTGTTGTTTTCACACATACACACACACACACTCTGGCAGAATCTCTGGAGGGCTTCTAATATGGTTTACTTATTTCAAACACAACAAACACACACACACACAGACCTTTGCATAATCAATATTGGGCTTCTGACTTCGTGTAATTTTTACCCTCACACACAAACACACACACACACATACAACCTTGCAGAATCTCTGGAGGGCTTCTGACTTTGTGTCCTTTTTACACAAACATACACACATACACACACCCTTGAAGAATCTCTAGTGGGCTTCTGACTTCGTGTCTTTTTACACAAACACACACACACCAAACACACATACACCCTGGTAGAATCTCTGGATGGTGGCTGACTTGCTGTCCTTTTTACACACACACACACACACAAACACTTGAAGAATATCTAGAGGGTTTCTGAATTTGTGTCTGTTTACACACACACACACACACACACACACACACACACTTACAGAACCTCTGGATGGCTTCAGACTCCATGTCCTTTTTACACACACACACACTTTTGCAGAATTAATAGTCGGTTTCTGATATGGTATCCTTTTTACACAAACGCACACAGACACATACACACACCTGTGCAGAATCTGTGGAGGACTTCTAACAACATGTCCTTTTTACACACACACACACACACACACACACACACACACACAAAGACATACTCTTGCAGGATCTCTAGAGTGCTTCTGACTTGGTGTCCTTTATACACACACACACACACACATACACCCTTCCAGAACTCTACAATGATTCTGACTTTATGTCCTTTTTACACACACACACACACAAACACACCATTGCAGAATCAATAGAGGTCTTCTGACTTCATGTCCTTTTTACACACACACACACACACACACACCCTTACAGAACCTCTGGAGGGCTTCTGATTTCATGTCCTTTTTACACACACACACACACACACACTTTTGCAGAATCAATAGTCGTCTTCTGACTTCGTGTCCTTTTTACAAACACACACACACACACACACACCCTTGCAGAATTTCTAGAGGGCTTCTGAATTTGTGACCTTATTACACACGCACACACTCACACACATAAAACCTTGCAGAATCTCTTGAGAGCTTCATACTTGGTCTCCTTTTTACAAACACACACACACACACATCATGCAGAATCTCTAGATGGCTTCTGACTTCAGGATCTTTTTACACACACACACACACACCTTTGCAGAAACTATGGAGTGTTTCTGACTTCATGTGT